>NC_141766.1:51013177-51023177 GCF_982258835.1 Parasteatoda tepidariorum
TGCCGTATCTTATCTTATGGTTTCCATTCCAGCTTTCAAAGAACATACTTTCGATTCTCATTGATTGCGGGCCTAATTGAAGCAGATATAATTATGAGTTTTAAGCGTATTAAGTAAAAACAGTCAATAGACGATTGTTTCTCTGTTTATCATCATTGATACCATCGTTTTTATGGTTATTTGACTGTTTTGGTTGAAAATGAGAAAATTATATATATATATATATATATATATATATATATATATATATATGATGTCAACTAAATGATTGACCAATTATTAACACAAATAAAAAACATTAAAAAGCAATGTTAAATATCTGCAAGAGTTAGGGAATTGTTTTGGAACACCTCCTCTTCAAAGTACCTCCAAGGAAAGAAAGATTTATATTCGGTATATTGGGAGGCCAGTTTACGCTTTTTTCCTGTGTGGTTCAAGAAGTGTAAAAAAATGACACTGTCATCAAAATGTTTCTCCTGGAAATCAAAAATTATTGCCCTTCAATGGAGCTTTAGCACCATCTTGCATAAACCAAGATGTGCCATATGAATCAACCAAAGCATTACGTATGAACACTAAGTCAAGCAAAAGATATCGAGTTGCAGTTATTGTATGGTATAGGAAGCATAAACCAATTGTATCTTTCGAGGATAGAGTGGCCAATACCGTGACTTTTGACGAATATAATGATGATTGACAAAAATATAAGGATTCTCCTTTCCCTAAAACTACCAACTTTGTTTATTCGCCTTCGATGTAAAAATGAGCTTCGTCCAAAAACCAAATTAATCTTGAAAAAATCCCGCTACCTTCAGTCTTTTGAAGCAAATCGTTCACGTAGAGGACTCTTTGATTGACGGAGCAACTATTGAGAGTTTGACGAGTCTGAATCTTCAATAGATAGAGATGTTAAATCCTTTCTCATAATTTAATGCGACGAGGATTATTGTGGTCCGCACTCAGTTGAAATTTTCCTGTCAGATGACTGACAGCACCTGTTAGACTGCGTATACATTATGACCAGTGATTGATGCATGCTGTGGCCTTACGCTTCCTTCATAATCGTCGTTCACGCTTCCAGACCTTTCAATTTCTGCAAACAAACTTTTAAGTGTGTTTTTTACAGGTTCTGTAATCGCCTTAAATTTTGTTGAAAATTTCTCTTGGTTTTTGAAACACTATGATTCAGTCGAGGAAAAACATGTCCAATAATGTGTATAATCCCCTCTAACAGCTACACAACTCTCTCATCTGTAATTTATTCTATTTATCTGAGTTCTTACAAATCCATGTGACAACCACATCCGCTCTTGCACTTTGGCACTCTTAAACTCATCGATAGTTTTTGGAACTGGTCTTTGAGCTGCAATTCAGTGTTGATGAGGGTCCCATACGTCTTCCATACGTGGGATAAAGGTCAGAGACATCGAAGTACACTCCAACTATTGAATATCTTCTGATTGGAGGTATTCTATCACCAATAGAGCCTTGAAGACACGGGAGATAAAGTTCATAAAGATGAAATTTGGTACATATGCTCCACAGAAAGGTCTGACATAGGATGCAAGGATCTGTTCCCTGTACCGCTGACCTGTCAGAGCTCCTCTATCGAAGTCATAACGGTTAGTATGCTCAACAGCAACAATGTCTTCCTAGATCATCTGACCACCTCGACCATAGTGCTCGTTTTCGACATTGTTAGAGAGCCTATATCGACTCCCTGTGACAGTATGAATGCTTTTTTTTGTGATTCGCAGTCGAAGTCATACAGACTACAGGTCCACCTGCATGAAATCTCTGGGCAACTATTATCCGTGAAAAGATATTCCTCTTGCAGATTGCGTGTTGCTGCCGTGGCTAGAAATCACAAATATCTGAACCTTTTGGATAGAAGTCTCAAATAATGGTGTTGGGCCGGTGTTGTTGCCCTTTTGCGACCTTGGCTAGCTTTTTCAAACCACTGTTCCTGTCTCTGTGAACTATTTGCATGGAATTTACACCTCGTTTCTCGACACCCTGCTGGCTCTACAGCAGATAGCTTATGATTGTCTCACTCCTACTTCCGACTGGTTATCATACTAACGATGGGTAAATAAATTCAAAATTAAGGATTGGTCTAAGCTACGATGTTTCAGCAAAACGTCCTTTCACTGCAGGTTTCGGCGAGCATATATATCTATACATATATCAACATCTCGCGATCCAATCATTAATTTGTTTGCAAAATGAAAATAAATCGTTCATACTAAAAGTTTTTGATTTCCAGGACAAGACTGGAATATTTCGTTTTGGCTCAAGAAGTTTTTTGATGAATGGTGCTGCGTGTTCCCTCTACTATTTTTTCCTTGATTTTTGTTGCGTAAAAATTTAAAACACGTGATAGATGCTGTTTCGAAAATGTTACAACTTAATATGTTACAATATTGAATTGATTATTAATTAAGTGTTAAAATATTGAAGGATTTCAAAAATATGTGGCGCATTTCTTATATGACTTTCTATGATTTTCGAGTCTACTTCTTGCAGATATATGTGTTGAAAAAGTTTTGAACTGAAGACAAGAATACTGGAGGGAAATATTATGCTCTAACGCAGCGATTCTCAACCTGTGGGGCGCGCCCCCCTGGGGGGGCGCGAGCATACTAGAGGGGCGGCGCGAGAATATTCAAGAAAAAATATTATTTAAAAAATTGATTAACTGGATAAAGGGAAATCGCACGTAGAATAGAAAACAAAATACATTTCGACATATTTAATAACTTACTAAAGTGAAACAACATATTAAATCAAAACTTAAGGTGGGGCGCCAAGGATGGCTTTGCTTTGAGGATTTTTCCTAATTTTCTGATTAAGTCTGTGAGGTTGAATTTTTTTCTGCAATATGTTACACCTATTTCTAATATATACCATGTATACTTTTAATTGTAAAATAAAATTTCATTTATTTTATAGTACAATTTCAAAATTGTAGTTTCTGCGCCTAAGGTTTCCCTCAGGTTCCAAAGGTGAGCCAGATGAAGAAATCACTTTTTTACTTACTCAAATTATCTTCAGAAAAAGCATTTGGACTGGCAAGTGCTTTTTAAAAAGGCTTGCTGGTTGGAACAAGTTTCCCGACTATAAAAAAGATATTTGTTTTTAGAGTGTATGATTTGTTTATTGATTTTACATTAATAGTTCTTGTGTGAAGTCACTAGCGATTCTCTTGAGTTAACTCATTAGAATTAATCAAGAATTTCTGAGTTGATTTTTTCAAAGGATTAACTAACACGAGTTAAATAACCATAATAGAGTTAACTAACCTAACCCATAACTAGTATAAAAATACTCAAATTTTCAAGAAAATACCAGAATCGACCACAAAAACACTCATAATCACCACAAAAATAAAAAAATACCCGAAAAATTACTTTAAAATGCAAAAAATACAAAAAACTTGAAACAAAATATCGCAAACTCCACTAAAATGCAGAGAACATCAAAGTATTATAAAAGTTCAAAAAATACCTAAGTTCCACATTTGCTTAAAATGAAATAAATCAATTGGCATTCAATTCAATCATTCCTTTTTGAGAAATAATGTGCTACGTAATGATTTATAATTAACTCTTTTATAGATTTCCCTTTGTTTCCAAAGGTGGCCCACGTGTCCCCAAGGTGGCACCGGTGTCGGGCCACCTTGGCGACTTTAAACTATTAATCTGATAGATTAATTTGAGTTAAAGTAATGTGGTTAAAGAAAAATAAATAAACTTTCGGAAAACATATCCTAACTCAAAGTTCTAAGAATTTAAACACATATAAATTACAATATCTTCTCACCCGGAAATCAGAACGACAACTGCAAAAACTTAGATCACTTCATACAATGGAGGCCATTCAATGAAATATCTTACATTTCAGCCTCGTGCACCTCAGATACAAGATTTACAATGCAACAGGGACATCTTATGGTTCAAAATAAATTTAATTTTACTTTGGGGGGTGGGCTACGTTAGAAACACTGGCCACCTTTGGCTTACACACCTTACTTAATCAAAACATACAAAAATTTCTTAAAAAATTAGTAATTTTTAATGACTTCCTTGGGCCTGTCTTGCAGAGCAAAGTTTTTTGAGGTGAGGCTTAATATTAGAAATAGTTAGTCACTCTCAGTTTTGTTTCTATGTTTAGCCGTGATCTATATTTTGTCTTCAAAGGTGCCACAGCAGAAAATACAGTTTCACAAAGGTAGGATGTTGAAAATGGTAATAGAATGCGAAATGCCCTTGTTTTTAGTGCAGAAAAATCATCCTCCTGCCCAAATTTCAAATAGTGATTTATTACTAAATTGTATTTTGGTTTTGCCACTCGTCGTGAAGTCTATGAATTTTTCTTCCTCATCAATTGAGAGTCCTTCGGGAGTCTTATGAAAGAGATTACTAACCCACTCGTAACTTTCAATAAGTTTGTCGTCAGCAGGAAAATACTTTTTAAAATTCCTTGCCATCATGGCTAAGTGATTTTCAATGGTTACAAAAAGAAATTTTACATGTTCTTCTTCTGCCTTATAAGTTTTAGTACAATTATCCAAATTTGTAAACATTGTTAAGTTTTTTTGCTTTAAATTTCTGCCCCGCAATTCAAATTTTCCACAAAAAGCATTAACTTTATCACTCGTATCCAACATATGTGTATTTGCTCCTTGGAGTTGAAGATTCAAGTTATTTAATTTCTCGAATATGACGATCAAGTAGCTCAATTTCATCACAAATAAACAATAGTGAAAATTCTCGGTTTCCGTTCTGTTATCTTCTTTTAGGAAAATGGCGATTTCTTCTCTTAATTCATAAACACGTTGCAAAAATTTCCCACGTGATAAACATCTTGTCCAGCATTTAAATAGTAACTCTGAATGTACTGAACCCATGTCGTTACAAAGAGCGGAAAAGATTCTCGATCTTAGGGTTCTCATTTTTATATAATTTGCAACGGTTACAACCGTAGTTAACACAATATTTAAACCAACATTTCTTTCGAAGCCAAAGCTTCTTTGTAGATCATGCAATGTGTCCAGACGCATTGTGGCGATTTTTGTTTTACAAGTGCATGTATACTTTCGAACCTTCTGGCTATTGAACGAGCACCATCGGTGCATATTCCGATGCAATTTTTGCATTCTATGTTTGCCTCATTCATGACATCATTTAAAATAGTAAATAATGCTAGCGCTGATGTTTTGAATTCTATGGATTCTCAGAAAAGTAGTTCTGCTACTGACATATTATCACAAAATCAAACATAGGCAATTAAATGAGCATCTTTATTAATATCTGTTGCCTCATCAAACCGTATTGAAAACATTTTGTCACGCACCATCGAGAAAAGCTGACATTACATTTTCAGCTGCATCATCAATTCGACAAGCAACAGTATCATTTGAAAGAGGTATGGACTGTAATTGTTTTGAAAAATTAACTCCAAACACAGTTTCTACAATCTCAAATGCTGCTGGCTTTTATTTTACTTTTGTTTTGGCAGTTAGTTAAAAATAGTTTAAAGACAGAATTCAAAATACTCAATATACATTATTGTTGTATACATTTTACTGTAAGTGGGGGACGCGATGAAAATTATGATTGAAAACTGGGCCGCGAATACTGAAAGGTTGAGAAACGCTGCTCTAACGCATGAATTCATGAATTGCTAGAAAGTCTTTTTTGCATTATTTCATTTCCCCCTGTTATTAAATTTTTCAAACCGTCAGTCTAATTTAGAATATTCTATTTATGTAAAATCAGGGAAAAAATAATATGATGTTCCAATGTATGGAATTATTTAACAGCACAAAATTCTTCTAAGTTACACTCCAAACTTTTCCATGCTACTTGAAAGAAATAGCCATAAAAAGTCCTTTAGAGCTATAGCCAATTAATTATCGATATCAAAACTAGACTTAGGTAACAATAATTTGTAGACTTTGTCAGAAGTCTTTCTAAAAATAAGCTTGCAAAACAGTTAGAAAGAAATAGAAGCTAAGCCCGCCATGCTTCACAGATTACGTGGAAAGTGGGATTACAAGAAGAATTCTTTCCACGAACAAAACTCTGCAACGTGTGGCAATTACTGGCCCCTATTACTAACCAAACCGACAAGGGATAAATGTCTCTCAAAGTATTTGATTGCGTAACAACATACTTCTCAGAAAAAATCTTAGTAATGTCAGAAAATAAAAATAACAATCTTATGTAAACTTCAAAACCAACAACTCTATAATTACCACCAAATTTTAGTTACTAATATTTTTTTTACATTCAAAAAATAAAATATAAATTTAATTTAAAATTAATATTTTTTTTTTTATTTTCTTACGTATTTTTTTTTTTTTTTTTGCTAAAAAATTCAACAGAATTTCCAAACTTTCTTCAAAACACGGTCATGAACTGTAAATCTTTGAGGAGGAAGAAAAATTAAAAAAAGCTCTATTTTAATAATTTAATTATCTTTTAGAATAATTTAAACTATCCATAAGAAAACGTATTTTTACTAAATGAGTTTTGTATAAGTTTTTTTTTTTTTTTTTTTAATGCTGGGTTAGGTAATATCGCGTGTTAAAAAAAAAAAATCCTTTTACTACTTTTAAGTGTTTAAGATAACATACTTTTAATACATTTAAATCCCTAAAAGCAAAATATATCATTACAATATTGTGAAGGAACTCAAAGAAAAAAAAAACCAATTCATTAAATTTTTTTTTTCAAACAAAATGACAAGAATTCGAGAAAAAGAAATATTAAACAAATAGCGAAAAACTTACACACCTGATTTATAAATATTTTTATAATTAAGCTGCCTGATTGCAAAATATGTAATAAAAGTGTAAATAAGGAATAGTAGGATTTATTTTTAAATCGCGTTTACACTGTAGTTAGAAATCTCATTTGTCTGCTACCTTGGATTGCACCGAAAATTGAATTTGCGCATGGCAAAAATATCAATCTAGATATTTAAATAATTTTCATAAAAATATATTATTTTATTAATTAGAACTCAGAACTAAATCAATTATTTTGTATAATATTTAATTATATTTGTTGAAAATGAACTGATTTTAATCAAAGTCAGGAAAAGCATGTACATTTGGTTTTTAAATAAATAACTATTACATCAAATTATTTTAATTCGATTTATTTAATTAAAAATAGTATTTAGAATTTTTTTTTCATAATACTAAAATTTCAAATAATAGTTAGTTTCTTCATATTAAACATTAATCATTCCTTTCATTTTCGTTTATGTCAACAATGCAGATAATTTCTTACTTTTTTTGAATACTTAAATCCAAGAAATTAAAATTTATATTATCATCATGATTATGAAGCAACATTAATTTAACTGGGTAAATGATATTTAGCAAAATCATAAAATTTTAGTAATAAAGTCAATTAAACATCAATGAATCTAAAAACAAATTTTCTATTTAAAGTATAAATTTTTCTTAATAATAAAATTTCCATATATTATATATACATATATATTATATTTTATATATATATATATTATATATTTTATATATATATATATATATTATATATTTTATATATATATATATATATATTATATATATACATATACATATATATATATATATATATATATACATATACATATACATATATATATATACATATACATATATATATATATATATATATATACATATACAAATATATATACATATACATATACATATATATATATACATATATATATACATATACATATACATATATATATATATACATATATATATACATATACATATATATATACATATACATATATATATATATACATATATATATATATATATATATATATATATATATATACATATACATATATATATATATACACATATACATATATATATACATATACATATATATATATATACATATACATATATATATACATATACATATATATATACATATACATATATATGTAATGTTAAAACAATTATATATTAAATATAATCCTTAAATAGAGCATTTATCCAACGCGCAAACGTTTAAAAACCTTTCCCACAAGAAAGTAATAATATTGATCTAATTATCTCAAAAAATGTGATGATGTGGCTTTAGCAGCTTGGGAAATTGATCAGTCCCACGCTACTGAGACCTATTAACATTTAAATATATTGTCCAGAAAGATATAAAAACCCTCTTTCCAAGGTCAAATATGCTATTCTCTACCTATCCACCAGCATGTAAGGTTGTCATTCTGGGGCTCTGGCCCTTACTTTAATAAAATTATATTATGATTCCTGTATCTTTTTCAAGAAGCACCGGCCACACTACGAACTTAAAATGTCTAGACTTTCAAAGCGTAACAGATAAGTCGGCAGTGATAGTTTCCTGTCGCGAAAAATTATTATTGAAAACTGAAAATAATATTTAATTTAATAATGGAATACATCTTTTGATAATCGACTTTCGCTTCTTAAATGATTCGTAACCTTGGATTAGAAATTCGAATGCGTGGGTGTGGTAAAGAAGAACGAGGACTGTTATTTCTCTCTTTGTTTTGTCTTCTTCACGCTTTAATCACCGATTAGAACTTTATTTTAATGACTTTGGAATTAAGAAACAGAAAAATTAAACGAATGTCTGATTCTGAAGAAAAACAGGTGGAAGCACCAGCACGCGTTAATATTTCTCCGTGTGAGGATAAAAATAATTTCCCCAACTGGATCAAGTATTTCAATATAAAATGTGAAATTCTACATTTGGAAGGAAACTGGAAAATAAATAACATATCTGAATACCTGAAAAAAAAATTATTTACCTTCTACGTAAATGAATGCATAGAAATGGAAGAATAGACCTACTCCCCAGCATCGGTACAGAATGGAGCAGCCAAGGCAGTGGATTCCCCAAAATCAATACAGAATGCAGCAGCCAAGGTTTGTGAATTCTTTTAATTGCTATGGAGTACCTCAGCATGATTCCCAGCCTCCGCAACCCAGCAATAACAACAGCTGTACATCAAATGACTATTTATGTGTGACATCGCGAGTGAACAATAAGAATTTACTAACTATATTGGACACAGGATCCAACATCACTATAATTCCGAAACATTTTATAGGACAATCAAAAAAAACATTTGAACTCTACTAGGATTTTAATTTCGCAATTTCAAGGAAATATCAAAGGAAACCTCCAAAAGGTAAGTGTTAAAATAGGAAGCATTACAAAAGTAATAACATGCGCCTTTATAGACACCCCTCATTCTGTAACTCAATTTCCTCCTGCTTATTTAATGTATGGAAAATTACCTTGTGATTCTCTTGTAAATCAAAATATTTATCCTCCAGTTGATGAAGCAAGAAAAATAGCTGCTCAAAATACCCAAGAGTGTTTTAAGAAAACCAAAATTCGTTATGACACTCATTTTTTGGAACCTAATTTTAAAGTTAATGATTTAGTAATTTACGAAGAATTCCATTATCCTAACACAAGGAAATTAAGTTCACCATATTCTGGTCCATACAAAATTTTAAAGAAATTATCTGAGGTGTCATTTGAAATTGATAAACCTAATTTTCTCACTAAGAAAGAATCAGAAATAGTACATGTAAACAAATTAAGGAAATTTTATCCAAGTCAACAGTTTCAATTGTATGTAAAAAATTCACAATAGCTTTTCAATGCTGGTATTTTCATATGTTTTTCATTTTTATTTTCCGCCCCTATTTTTGGAGTCCCGTCATTTTTTTTAAGGCATCTATGTCTGAATTTTTATTACATGATGTTTGAGAGTTACTTCGGAAAATTTAGGTAAATTTCCTAAATTTTATTTTGCAAATGAAATATATAGAAATGGTTTTTTGAACCGTGGGACTCCTCACATAGAATGTTTCTTTACTGATGTTTTCTCCTCAATTAAGGATCAAGCATGAGTAAACAAACTTAAAACCCTATTTTTTTTCCGTCTAGTTTGGAATATTTTACCC
>NC_141766.1:51028177-51043177 GCF_982258835.1 Parasteatoda tepidariorum
AAGTTAGCTAGAAAAATGTTTAAAGTTGGTACAATTAGTACATCACCAATTAATGAGAATTTGAGAAATAAACCTTCATTTAATGAAAACGAGAATTAAATTATTATTATGTAAGAAAAAAATTAGTGTTATAAGTAAATTGTGAAATTTATTTATAACATATCCCGTATCGTTCACGATACCAATTGTCATCCTGCATTAGAATGTACTGGCTAGTTGATTTGAATGTACTGGCTAGTTGAACGGTAGTCAAAATTTCGACTGCGAAATTTCTCCTTTATAGATGCCAAAGTGAGTTAATAAAAATGAAGTAAAGAACATTTCTTTTATTTTTACTTCCTTTTTATTAACTCTCTCGGTGAAGGTGAAATTTCACAATCGAAATTTTGACTACCTTTCAACCAGCCAGTGCATTCAAATCTCTAATGCCGGACGACAATTGGTATCTTGAACGATACAGGATGAGATTATCACCTTTTCATCATGAAATAGAGTTTTTCGTTGGTCACATTTTCGCCGATTTTCCGACTAACTTAAGAAATCAAATTTCAACTGCATCTCTGTGTCTGAGAAGAAAATAAATCTTAATCTTTTCCTGACCACTATGAGCAGAATTTATCTCCATTACCGTTTCTAGAATTTATCGATATCGATTTTATCGTTAAACATTTACAGACTGCCTAGTGTGTTTAAATTGCAACTGGAATTTTAAGTTGAAGAACAATACAAGTATCAATCACTTACTAATTAGCCATAACATAATTTTTGTTGGTATTTCAACGCCTAAGAGAACTTCATTCCAGTAGAAATTTCGATGCCATCGAAACGAGCTATCGTGCTCAAATGTTAACCTGCGCGTGATGCTAATCCAGATTAACTTTGTTTTTTAAATGTCGAGATCAAAATTTAGCAATTTTTCAGAAAGTTTATTGTATGTGGGTTTTATTGCAAAATTCAAAAATCGGTTTCTAATTTACGAAAGAACACTACCCTAAAACTCTGGAAGCGAAAAAGGTATTCTGCTAAACTAAGAAGAGTATTCTTAATACAACAGTTATGGCCGACGTTCAAAATCAATCGCAAATAATTTATTTTAAATAGAGAAATTATAGAAATGTTACATTTTTTTTCTTCATATTAAAACCTCCAATTTAAAATACATTTTTAGACTATTTTATAATTTATTACCTCATAAGCAGGACTTTTAAGAGACTGGTCACTTGACACACGGACAAACGTTTTTGGGAACAAATATTTTTTTTGAAAATACTTATAAATAAAATTTAGATATGAAATTGAGAACTTCTCTGCTATTTAATTATAAAAAAGATGCCGAACACGTGAATAAACCATCGTTTTGAATTTTGAAAGAAAAATAGTTTCCAACATTGTAGATATTTAATTACATGTATTGTCGTAAAAACATAAGCAAAAAAATATTTTTTTCTTGAAAGAAATTTTGATTGGAATGTATCTTATTGCTCAAAATTTGAAAACATATATGTAAAATAACTTTTATTTCAATGCGTGCTACTTGTTTTCTTATGAAAATTTATCTTAACACTTGTTTGAAGATTATCATGATTTTTCTGTTCAAAATACAAGTTCAAGCACGATGATTTTCAGTTTTAAAATCCATGCAAGACCTTCATACATTAAAATTTCAAAATGGGATATATTGAGAGATTCTCAATAAGAATTTGATTGATTTCACTATTGCATTTCTGATACTGGAAAATTCAATTAAATTCAATTAAATTTCTCTTGAAGAAACCAATATCTATTTCTTCATCTTATCCAAAGAGAAATAAGAATGTGGAATTGGGACTGTTCTGATCAGGATTACATAAATCCGATGATAGAGGATGGAATGGGGGGGGCAACGATAAATCTCTGTAAGATGGCACATCAGAAAGTAGACGTGACATAAACAGAACCCCTAATTTAAACAGACGGACACAACCTTAGAAAAGCTGCCCTTTACTGTCAAGCGCTTACACGGTAAATCTATTTATTCCATATATTCTTCCTAGTGGTTATGATCAATTTAAAAATAAACAGAAAAAGGTTTAAGAGTTATTTAATGCCAAAAACAGAGTAATGAAAAGTCTCCCGTCGTCAGCTCATGCGATTATAACCGCTTATTAGAGCACTTTCTAATATTGTATAAAGATAGTCAAAGCAAAATATATTAACACAATTGTGTGAGGAGCAAAAAAAATCTATACGAAAAAGAAACATATAAAGCAAGAAACACAACAAAAATAAGAAAATAAAGCAGAAATTCACGGAAAATGCAAATCAAAGCACAAAAATACAGACAGCTAAAAGTGAGAACACGTGTCCTTTTACTTACAGTCATCTTACAAAAATGTTTTAAAAATATTTTCGTAACTAGTTTCCCAGATTACAAAATCTGAAATTAAAGCATAAGTAGATGATAGTAGGATTTATATTACGGCGCGTAATTACTGAAGTGTAGAACCACATTTGATTTCTCTGTTACCATGGGTTGGCTCGAAACTGGATTTGAGCTAGGTAATTATACATTATACCGGAAACCGCAAATCTAACGGTCAAAAATGGAAAATAAATAACTACTGGTGGACTGACGAACTAGCGATAGCTAGAAAAAGAGTGAGAGCCATGAGGCGGAGGTTCCAAAAATGCACGGAGGCTGCTGGAAGACAAAAATTTCTTATTGATTATAAATCAAACTTAGCAAAATACAGAAAGCTAATTAGACTTCAGAAAAGAATAGGGGTCAAGAAATATGTCGACAGTTTCACAACAGAGTCGGCTTTTGGGAAGCCATATAAGATTGCAAAAAACTTGAACATCAGATCACAAGAAAATATCCTTACCGTCACTAGTGATGGGAACGAAACTTCCGACTTCAAGACCTCAATTATTAACATTCTGAACCATCATTTTCCAATGATACATAATCCAGAGGTTGATATCAGACTCAGTGGTACTGATGAGGACGAATTCACTGAACCCGAAATTGAACATGTTATCAGATGTCTTAAACCTAACAAATCTCCTGGTCCTGACGGCATTCCAGCTGAGGTGTACAGAGAATTATACTCCTGCAATAAATCTTGGTTTAGGGCAATCCTCAACAAATACTTTCAACTAAGAATTTTCCCCACATGTTGGAAAACCGCCCTGGTATGCCTTATCCCAAAACAGGGAAGGGACCCCCGACTACCACAGAGCTATGGACCTATCTCCCTGTTCTCTACCTGGGGAAAAATTTTAGACAAACTATTAACAGAACGTCTAGTATATCTCCTGGAATCCAACAATAAGCTAAACCCCAACCAATATGGCTTCAGGAGAGGCAGAGGAACAGAAGAGGCCTTAGGTGCAGTGGTTGATTTTGTAGGTCAGGCAAAAAGTGAGGGGAAACATACCGTGGGGGTAGTCTTGGACTTCGAGAGTGCTTTTAATACAGCTAATTGGCAAGTCCTGAATCATTGCCTCAATAACCTTGGGCTCAGTGATTCGGTGTTGGCACTTGTTTACGATTTCCTTAACAACAGACATGTCTGTTATTATTTTAATGATCAATTTGTTATTTTACCAACTAATATTGGTGTTCCACAGGAATCATCACTGGGACCAATTTTATGGCTAATTTTAATTGATTCTCTTTTAACTAGTTTTGATTTTAACGATTGCAAACTACTGACTTTTGCTGATGACGTCTTCCTTTTAATGAAGCACGCCATTCTTTATCGTCTTTATAAGCTGGGGACCGAAATTATTCAAAATATGGTAAATTGGGCCGGTAGTCACAAATTAAAATTGTCACCCGACAAGACAAAACTTATAACCTTCCCCAAAGACGCGAAATGTATTAAGAGAACACCTCGCTTAAAAATGGAGGGGACCAGGACGGCCTATGTAAGATGCGACAGGACATTGAAATACCTTGGTGTGGTGCTCGATCCTCGGCTGAGCTGGATCCCACACCTGGAGTATCTAAGAACAGATATCATCACGTTCTATGACAGACTGAAACAGTTCAGTAGAGCCACATGGGGACTTAGTCCGAATATCTTGAAATTGATATACCTGCAGGCTATTGAAAAGAAAATTCTTTATGGTGCCTCTGTGTGGTATAAGAATAAAGTTAATATAAACCCGAAGCTCCTAACTATCCGAAGAATTCCATTGCTCAACATCACTAAATGCTACTCTACAACTAACACGGGGGCACTACAGATACTTGCAGGAGTCATACCCATTGCCTTAAAAATTAGAGCAACTATTTCAATTAAACGACATACCTGGTCACCAGAGGAATTTAACGACAGCGATTATCAAACAGATGAACTTAAAAATTATATCCCTTACTCAGTCCCTGTGTATGACCCTACGAAGTTAAAGATCGTTAGTAGGAGTTTCGGCTCATCGATGGGCGTTGGCTACGAGTTCTACGCTGATGGCAGTAAGAAACAGGTGACCAATGAAAGCACAGGCGCTAATGAAGATCGGGTGGGTTGTGGTTTCTTGGTGAAACTGGATAACCATACTATTTACGAACAGACCGCACGTTTAAATAATGAGTGTAGTATCTACTCCGCCGAACTTACGGCAATCAAATTGGCTACCCTTTGGGCAAACAATAACAATATTGAACAATACACCACCTTTTCTGACTCAAAGTCCTCGTTGCAGGCCCTTGAAAACCCAACCCCAACAGACCCCCTTGTAGAAGAAATTAAGGCAATTGTCCAAAACAAACAATGCTTATTCAATTGGATTAAAGCCCACTCGGGGGAGCCTGGCAACGAAGAAGCAGATATTTTAGCCAAAAAGGGTACCTTATTGGGCGGGGTGAACTTTCACTACACCATAACAAAACCCAAGGTCAAACATAGACAGAGGCAGGTTAGTAGGATTTTATGGCAGGACAGGTGGAGCAGCTCTGCAAACAGGAGACACACACACTATTTGATACCTACAGTTAACGAACGTTTTTTATCCAGCGATTTTTACTTTAATCAGTTCTTAACTTCCCATGGTGTATTTGGCGATCACCAAGCTAGGATGTTTCAAAAATCCTCCATGTGCAAATATTGCGGTCACTATCAGACTATTAAACATCTGATGCTTGACTGTCAAAAATTTGCAACCATTAGGGGAAATAGTTTTGACAGAAGAGGCGACATAAGATCTTGGTGCAGGTCTAATAAACAGAGGCAAATTATTAAAGACATCATTAAACGTACCCTGGAGGACGCACTCGCCCCTGATGACATTTTGGATCCGCTCTACACGAACTAAACTCAATCCCGGTTGTTGGGCTGCCCGCCTGTACGCTTCCTGTTATTTTGACAATGTTTTGTTGTTTTATCTATCTCATTCGCTTTTTAATTCTGTTTTAATCTATTTATTCACTACATTGTGCTTTTTAATTGGCTTATTTACATTGCCTTTCCTTGCTTTGCAAATTTTAGCGTCGCCTTTTAATTGTATTTGATAATTGTTTGTTTCACCACTTTACATCCTCACCTCCTTTTGTTTTACATTTGAGATTTTCTTGACTCCTTACGCCTTGTTCTTCTGTCATACCTGTTGTCAATTTGTCATCGACTGTATTGGTTCTTTGACCTATATTAACTTGGGACCTCCGTTTACCTGTGACCTTTTAATGTTTTCTTATGTTCACTTCAGGTACACGTTTTTTTTAATGGTTCACTTTATGTTTTACTGTTCTTGAATACATCAACAGTTTATACTTTGTGTCCTTTATATCCTGTCACAATGTTAATGATCGCTTTGGTTTAGCAACCCAACTTACTCCGTATTATTACTCGTTTTAATCCTATGTACTGCCTGCACATGATGCATTGTATGTCATACTGTACTTTCCTGCGATGTGTTGTAAAATTTTTCATTTGTGTCTTTGGCTCACTATAAGGGAAGCTCCGTCGGCTTCGGCACTATAAGGCGGGACTCTCGGAGCATTTTAATTATTTTACTGCTGCTGCCATCAGACTCTGTAATGTTTTCGTATTTTCGCACTTTTTGTATTTTATGTACTTTTCTGTTTTTCTTGATTCTAATAAACATTTACCCGTATGCCCTAAATTGGGGCAGGTCGGGGTAAATATTTCATACATTATACCGGATTATTCAAAGTTTATAATTAATAAAACGTTATATTTTATTAATAGCATGATTTTTAGAGAAATTAAAATTTATTGAAAAATTCCTTTGTTAAATATTTAAAGATTTTTAGCCATGGATTTGCGCAAATTGGATTGGAACATTGTGAAAAGTATAAATTTTGATAACACTAATTTTTTGTGCAAATAAATTGTATAATAATTTTAATACAAGATTAAGTAACTGATTTTATATAGAATTTAATTATATTAGTTGTAAATTCATTGTTTTTGATAAAATTTTGGAAAAGTTTGTTCATTTATTTTTGAATAAATAAATATTACGACAGATTCATTTAATTCCAATTATTTGATCAAAAATAGTATTTAAATAAATGTTTTTAGAAACATTAGAATTCCATGTAATTAGTTTATTTATATAAAATCTAATGCTTCGTTTTTTTAAGTACTATCTTTAATCATGTTAATAGCATTAAAAGAATTTAGAGCAATATTTAATTGCTTAGAAAACTCCACAACCCTTTTTGCAACTCGGCAAACACTTTTCGTTTCAAAACAAAACCAAAATTTGATTAATTTGATGATTGAATTCTCAACTAAAATAATTAAATTTCATATAAAATCATTCATTTAATTGTTTGTTACAACTAGTATAGAATTTATTCACTATTTATGTTATCTGAATCGATATTTTTAGCTAGTGCAAATCCAATTTGGACAAATTCATGGTTTAAAATCTTCTAAAGTTTAAAGGACTTTTCAATTAATTTTAATAATTTCTCTAAAAATCATAAAATTAAAATTTTATAATTAAAATACGATCTTTTATTAATTATAAATTTTGAGTGATCCAGTATAAAATATAATTACCTTTCACAAATTCAGTTTCGGGCCAAATAAAGGTAAAAGGTAAATCAAATGCGGCTCTATACTTCAGTCAGAACACACCATAAAATATTTTCTGTTATCCTCTATTTACGCGTTAACTTTATAATTTGTAATGTGGCAAACTAGTTTCGAAAATATATTTAAATCATTTTTGCAAGATGACAGTAAGTAAAACGAAATCACATCTGGCTACTAGCTCCATATGTTAGTTTTTGTGTTAATTTTGTATTTCCTTAATTTCTTAGTATATTTTCTTTATTTTTGCTTCATTTTGGATATTCTTACATTTTTTTCTTTTTTTTTTTTGTATATTTTTTTATTTTACATATTTTACTTTTATATCGATTTTGCGTGGTACTCTTCACATTGTTGTGGTAATATATATTTAGCTTTGGCTATGCGAAAAAATATTAGAAATCACTCTAATTTGCGGATATAATCGTGTGAGCTGACGACAAGATTATATCTTTCCAATATTGTTTTTCCAGACTTTTTTCTTAAATTTAAAAGAAATTGTTTGATTATAGATGTTTAGTATTATGTAAACAATTACTAGAAATTGATATTACAGTTAATTAAAATTTATTGCAATCACATTCAAAATCGATTGCAGCTATTCCAAATTACAAACAATCAAAATATGCATTCATATGTAACCATGATTACAAAATGCTTGATATTTGTATTACTTTTTCAGAAATTAAACAGAAATTAAACTTATCAGGTTCACTTCCGGATTCAACCAGAGTTAAATTAATGAAAAAGCTAAAAAACTGGTATCATAAATATTTCATGATTAGCTTTTATTGTGAAAAATGAGTGTAACCACAGAGTGTAACCACCGCGAGGAATAATTAAGTTAAAGATTTGAATTGAAAAAGACTAAGATTAACATAACAGTGCATACTAACTTAATGTATTACCCTTCCTTTTATACCATTGCAATTCAAAAAGTAGGTTATCTAACACGAAAAAAAATTTCCAGATTTCTACTGACTCGTTGTTGCCAATTTTTCAGGACATTTATTAAAAAGAGACATTAACATGATGCACATTCATCTTGTCACACAATTTTTGCATTCAGAATAAAATATTTATTCTAAAAATAAATTATACGTGCAAAGAATTATGCGGATATTCTTCTTTTTTTCTATTATAAAGTGAAAGTTCACTTAGTTTAAATGTAAACATCTAACCACCTTTATAATGGGAGCTTTTTTTACGTGACTTTACTATTAAAATTCGTTCGATAGTTTGTGGATTTTATTTTATTATTTTGACCCTTTAATTAATTTTAACATTGAAATTGTTTTAAGTAAGAAAACTCATTTAGCCTATTTCATAAACCCCCTTTCTTTAATGTTTACCACGGCTAATAAGATGAGGAACTGACTTTTTTTATTAATGATATGAATTTTATTTAAACTTCAAATGCAAAATCGAATTATATATATTTTGACTCAGTTTTTGAAAACTGGCATGTAGTCACAAATTTTATTCAAAAGTGCTTCATTAGAGCTGAAGCTATTAACAAATGGAATACTGTAAGGGATTTTTAAGATTGGGAAAAAGTTTATTTACCACGACCTTTTAAAGGATTTAGTTACACAATTTGAATAAAAAAAAATCTCAAATCCTAATTTTCTCATTTTTCGAGAATTACATTCCTCAAGTAGTTTATTAATGTGAATTTAGTTTTTATAGATGCCTTTTCTACATTTAACCAGATCATCATCATAGTTGGTCAGACTGTCCAACATGTGGGCCAATGCCTTCCTCTGAAGATTTCTCCATGATGACTTCCGATTTATCTTTGATCCTTAATTCTTTTCATTAATTGCAAAGAAAATCAGACACCACCGAGTCAGTCCATCTCATCCGTGGCCTTCCCCGCTTCCTTGTCCCAGTGGGTTTAAAAAGCAGTATATTTTTTATTGTATTGTCATCACTCATTCGAATCATGTGGACCATCCATATTCTATTTATTTTTATGTATTTAGTAATATCGGGTTGCTTAAAAATCTTGTACAGTTCAGAGTTAAATCTTCTCCTCCAGTTATTGTTTTCATTTGCACCACCAAGTATACTCCGCAAAATCTTTCTCTCAAATATTGTGATACAGTTTTCATCCAATTTTGCAATCGTCTAAGCTTCAGAAGCGTATGTCAAGACTGGCCTGACAAGAGTTTTGTAAATTAATATTTAGCGGGATATGGCAGGAAAATTAACATCTTGAATTCATTTTATTTTAATTTAGTAGTCAAATTTTCCTTGTGAGATATTGTAAATTGGTAACATCGATGTACAATGCACGAAAAAAGAAAACGTACCACCCTGAATAACTTTTGATCTAATAGTCGGATCTCCACGTTCTAGGATTCATTATTTTTGTTTCCAGGGGGTGACCTCAAATACTCTAATTTATAATTGTTTTAGTAAAGTGAAAGATCGTCAGCAAACACAAAAACGTACTTTCTCTGAATAAAAATATTTCTGAGATCTAAATTATGGGGGGTACATAACCTCGATCTCGGAAATATGGTCCCCATAGATCAAGAGAGCGAACCAAAGCTAGGAACCCTTATTATTAATTTTACTTTTTGCGTATTTCGCAATATCTCGAGAACGTTTTAAGTAACCCTCCGCTTTCGGCTCAGTTTTTATACTTTCCGGTCCTGAAATACGCTTTAAGTTACTTTTAGTTTGGTATTTTTCATTTTAAGTAATTTTTTCACCACTAAATATCAAAAATTATAAGTATGATGTGAAATGCAACATTAAAGCATCAATCAATTGGTTACTATATTAAAAAGTAGGCGTTACTATCTTCCTTCAGCGAATTTTTCTATATAATTTGCGAAATTCCCGAACCCTCTAGTGCCACCTAGTAGCAAAAATAAGCATCAGATGATGGTTTTGGATTATGGTCGTACACGGGGAAATGGCGGGATCGGTATTGAAATCAGGGGGAAAATTTCTTCGCCCGCGATTTTCACGTGACCCGTAGTCGCGGGTCACGTGACGCGGAGGGTTTTAAGTGACGCGGAGGGTTTTAAGTAAATAGAAAGAATTTTGCAATCAGTTATAAAATTTATTTATCCGAAGAAAATGCAATGCAAGAATACTGTTCAGTAAATATTTATTATTTTTTGCTATTACATAATAGTCGAAAACATTTTAAAATGCAATTTATATATGTATTTTGGATCATTTAAATATATGTAACTTTACATCATCAAATACAAAATTTGAGTCAAATCTGTTGAATAGTTCTTAAGATTTCGAATTTTAAATACATGACTTCCTTAAAACTTGATTTCATAAGGAACTATTCCACCAAATTTCGCTCAAATTTTGCATTTTTTCATACAAAATTGCATGCTTTAAAATGATATAAGAAATGTATTCCGATTCCCGAATCCATTAAAAAAAGGTATGTTCATTCAGAGACAGCGTGCTCTTTTGTCCGAATCCGTAACTTAAATTATCGTCTGCAGTTAATTAACATATTTGAGATCACCCGCTCGAAGCATTAAGAATGAGTTCTGATCATTCTGAACGTGAAGATCTGAACATTAAATCAAAAGTTAACCAGGGAAGTCTGTTTTTTTTTCTTGGCATACTGTACACGTCCATGCACAGATGCATAATCACACTGAATACTTAAGTAGAATATTATAAAAAAGGTTTTTAAGGAGCAAAAGGCTTGTACGCTTTCAAATTTATTCATTGCTCTTTTATATTTAAAATTTAAAAAAATAAAAAGAAAGAAGGCTGACAATGTGTCAGAAATAATACGATTGTTGAACTTTTTTGGTATTAATTTATTTTTCTCTATTTTTTCACTGAACCAACATTAGGCATAAAGAAACGGCTTGTCTTTTTGGAAGTAATGTTGATACATGGTGGTGGAGCTCGTGTAGAAGTATCCACACTGACACCATTTAACTTCCAATTGAAGAAATATGAATCATTTCAAAATGTAAAACTTTTTAAATTAGAATAATTTTATAGAATGAGATAACTTAACAATTAGTAGTTTCAATATTAAGGAAAAATTTTACCCGAAACATTTATATTAATTTAATCTTCAAAGGCTTCGAGAAAATAAAAAGAAGACCTAGTCTTTAAGAAAATGTAATTCAATGGAGATGAATTAAAAAAGAAATCTCGTGGTACATTACATTAAAACAGAATATTAGCAAATGTCTTCTCTTTTGCCAGTTATTTTCAATATTACTAAGACCTGCATTATTAATTTAAAATCATGGTTACTTCAACTTATAACTGGTTTGGAGCTTTCAAATAAATCAAATAGATCTTCATATGGATTGATTCAAAATTACAGTGAAATGCTCAGTTGTAAATTAGTATTTAAATTAGAATATTTATTCTCCAATAAGGTAGAATTTGATTTCATTTTGGCATTCTTAGGTGTAATAAATGACTTTTTAATTAGTTTGTCCACATCCAAATTTGCCTGTGTAGTGGATCTAATGCGTACAAACAGTCAATTAAAAGAATTATTATCAGAAAACAGCTTTGTAATTCCCGTTGTATTCCAGAAACAGTGTAATCAATCAGATCATAATTAAGAAGTACTCCATGAGTTAAAAATTTTACTAAATATGGTTTTTGTTGATAAATTTGTTAAAAAAAAATTCTTTATTTTTTCTATCTCCATTTCATTTATTTTGATGCTCAGGAATTTTTCAATTTTTATTGTAATTTTTTTTCTAAAGTTTTGCTAAGAAATAATAAAAAAAATAAAATTAAAATCACTTATAAATTTTTCAGAAAAATTAATTCGCTTAAATGAATAATTAAAAGTAAATTTTTCAGGTAATTACATGTACCAAAAGTACTAAAAGAAAATATTTTTTTCTTTAATATAAGTGCAAAAATGTTACATAACCCAATGAGTAAAAGAAATCATTCAGAAGTAAAAAAAAAAAAAAAAAAACGTCTCTTAACAATAATAAAAAACAAAATACCCCATATTTTTTTCATATCCATACAGACTTACTAGTATAAATTACGAAAATTCGTTTCAGTCATCATTTGAAAACATTTTTTATTCTTATCTTTTGACTTATCTTTTGACATTTTTTCTTTGACCTTTTCTCTGAAGACTTGAATACCTCGTTTTTAAGAATTTCAACATGACGCTATGTAGAATACGTATCAATTTTGAACAAAGTTGAATAGGTAGGTATAGTTGAATATGTAGAATACGTATCAAAAACAAAAGTTGCTTAAAAACTGTTTATATTATAAAATTTTTCTAAAGCCTTAAAGTTTTTAAAAAATTTAGCTTACATTTGATTTAATGATATTTAATATTTGTTTCGGACTTAATTCAAAATGCAGTTACAGGAAAGTCGATGCTATACGAAATACACTTGCCCAATGTTGAAATTGGACTGAGATTAAAAAAATCAATTTGGTATTTCATTATTTTTCAAACACCAAGTATAATGAGTAAGGGGAAAAGGGATGGACTTACCAGCAGGGGTTACGTAGGAAATTACAATTTTTCCGACGATCTTATTTAGCTACAAAAAAAGAAGAAAAGAAAAGAAGTGTCACGAAATTGTTTTCCCAAAATATTTTGCTGAAACAAAAAATATATATTTACCAATAAATGTAATTACTTACAAAATCTTTGATCAAATTTTAGATGTCACAGTTCCAGTGATTTTATAAAAGCTTTGCTCACGAAAAAACAATAAAAAAGATAAAGACAAAAGGTTTTCCGCAGTATAACCAATTTGAAAAGGTAGTAAGGAAAATGGAAGAAGTTTTGTTAATTTAATAAGTATTCGCCCTCTCTTGATATTGCTTTTTTTGAAAAGAACACACTTGTAAAAAATCTCTTGTTTTCCAATGTTGAAATATTAGCAAAATATTTCAAAAAGGTTATTTTTATTAGATTATTTATTTATTTATTACCATAATTATAAATTAGTAAAACGGGTGGCAACCCTACAAAAAAAAATGTCGATTAAATAAATATTAAAAAAAGGGTTCTCAGTGATTTATGCTATGCGAATTGATTTGGATCAGTTAAAAATCGGTATTCCATTAAAAATAATCCCATGATACATTTTAAAAAGTGAAATCAAATACTATGTTCATTTTTAATAGCTACGCCTAATGACTTTCGTCTATAAAGACTACGTCTATTTTCTAATTTTCTTTATTGAGTGGAGCCCAAAAGAAAAGCACTCGGACGTTATCAACTACATCATATAACACGATTAAGGGAGAAGGTTTAGGTTCATTTTACAAAAACATGCCAGCATTTTATGATATTTTATAATAGACGTTGAAATCAGACTTGATTTTGAACTTACGACTATCAATGCTCAACTCAGTACTCTCGTGATTTTGAACTCAATCCAAAATTTAAGGGAATTACTCGATCAAGAATTTTGATAAACTAGCCCTCATGGAGGAATTTTTGCTGGAACTTACCCTCATCTGTGTTACGTGGAATGAAAAACAACGAATACCATCCAGGATTAGACCGATGGCAAGGGGATTTTAACCACTGATCCATATACTACTGAGGATATTTTATGTCAATACTTTGGTCGATAAGAGTCAGAAGCAGAATTCGCTTCAACCAGCCACCACTGTGATTCAAACTTAGGTCAATTCATTGGAGTCAAATGCCCCATCCCCTACCCCACCTCGGTTCTGGATCGCCATCTTGAACCTTTTGAGGATTACTGAACTTTAAACAAAACAAAAAAGTGAGAAATAGGTTCTCTCCAAGAGTTATTGCATACTGAAGGAAGACGGTTCCTGTCCATGCAAAAACAAGAAAAACTGAAGGAAGACAAATGAGAAAGTATTATTGAGATGGAATTTTGAGGGAAAAACTGTTCTTTTCAAACCCGATTTTCAAATTTTATTTTTTTCGACACCAAAAAATTGGAAATATCATTTTGAAAATTTTGTGGAACGCAAAAAAAAACAAAATGCTTGTGCCATCCTTGTTCATTTTTAATTTTACTATTTCAATTATATGCTTGATCTTTGAGAATTCCTAAACCTTGAAATTCGCTTTTCTCAGAATCAGCTTTCATATATATAAATAGTTTTCACCCCTTGATCTTCATATATAAGCCGTCTTATCTAAATCGTATAAATAAATTGTCTTTTGATGAACTGGTAAATGCTGAATTATTCCATTGATCTTGATATCTCAAAATGAAATACTTCATTGATCAAGAAAGTCTAAAACAAGAAATTTGCGATATGTTTAAAAATAGTGAGTTATAGGTAACTCTCTACCGAAATTGGATTTCTTGAGGTAGCTTGAAAGCATAACTGAAAACTTATTTGTAGTTGTTGCTGCAGTTATTTGTTTTTCGAACATGTAAAATTTTATTACAGTTCTGGTTATACAATGATATAAATCAAAATAAAAGTGCAAGTTAATTACATTGTACTTTATCTTTATGTGTTATTTATACAATCATCTAGTTATTTCGGCTGAATTCAAACGATATCAGGTGAGTTTTCAGTTAATTATCTTCGATGTAATATTTTAAATGAATAATTAATGAACGTGTCAATTAATTGCTCCTTATATATTTATATTTTACGACATACGTGATAAATTTTAGGGAAACATTTATAAGGAGCACTTCCTTATCAAGCCGTTCCCTAGGGTGATCACTTTATATAGTTTAAAATTCCTATCTATTATTTCATAGGCTATTTGAAAAGATAACACTTAGGACAATTAGTTAGAATTTGTTATCCACTTTTTGTAGCTTCACTTGTCTCTCATTCTAAATCAGAAAACTACAGCTTTTAAAAATTTTTCCTACCTCAGACCAAATTTTGTTTAAATTTTTTTTCTGATAAGGTATTAATTTACTATTAGATACTATTAATTTATAAAAATAAATATTATGCTAAATGCAGAATCAATTCAAATTTTATTTAACGCTTT
>NC_141766.1:51048177-51090677 GCF_982258835.1 Parasteatoda tepidariorum
ATCGGAATACTCAAATTGTGTGCATTTTATTTTACAACCGTCGTTGAACAGCTGACACAATTTAATGGGTTTACGACTACTAATGTTCAACTTCGTAGCCTCGTAATTTTGAGCCCAATCCAGAAGACAAGTGAACTCCTGGACCGAGTATTTCGCGAAATTTGCCTTCGTAGAGGACTTTTTGATGGAGCTAACCCGCATTTGCGTTACATGGAAAGGAAGACCAAGAGAACCTCCCACGGTTAGCCTGACGGCAAGGGGACTCTAATCCATGATCCGTCTACCACTGAGGATATTTCACGTCAGCACTGTGGTCGGTGCAAGCTGGGTACGGAATTCGTATCGACTGGGATTCGAATGCGGTTCGCCTCAATGAAAGGCGAACGTTCTGTCCCCTGAGCCATCGTTGCTCAATCGTGTGCATTTGTAGCCATTACTCTATTGAGGATTCAATCAGTTTAAAGAAAAGAAGAAAAAAAATATTTTGAAAGAAAAACATGCATCGCACATTTTTTCTCCCTTCTTTCTTTATTTTTTCTTCTTCTAGAAATGGAGTAAATTTCGGTTAGTGAAGGAAAATGAGAGTTATACTATCGCGAAGATATGTGCTTATTGGAAAATATTAATCTTTCATTAAATATCATTTTCTGTACTTCAGCTCAAATTAGAACGCATCCTTGGGCAGCTAACAAAAATCAGAGTATGAAAGATGAATTGTAGATAATATAATAAATACATTATGTCTTCAGCAGCACTCTCCCCCTAGCTAATCGTTAGCGACAGTGATCTAACGTGAATGAAACATATCGGACAGGCCTGCAAGCATATAGACAATATATCCCAAACGCCTGTTCACGATTTGCTTTTAAACTGTGTGATCCGTTAATGCATATAGCTCTGTCTGCTACCAGTCTTCATACGTCGTTGTGTCTCGGGGGTGACCAGTACCGTAATGATCATCCTAAACGCTTCCATAGTCGTGGAATCGAAGCATAGAGATAACACTTTGGGCAATTTCCTGTTCCTTTAATACTTCCTTATAAGTATGCTCACATTCCAGGATTCTACCGACATGATTTACATTCATCCTCTGTGCCATAACCATATATGGCAACGTTACTTTTAAAAAGTAGCGAGTAAAATTACAAGTATTTTAAAAAAAGTAAGGAGTAAAAAGTTCTTACTTTAAAAAGTAGCGAGTAAAAAATACAAGTAAAAGTACAAGTACTAAACAAAAAAAGTAACGATTTAAAAGTACATTTCTAGGAAATCGAAAATTCAAAGTAACCTAAAATTTTATTGAGTAATATTCTTATGTTCTTTAATGTTCTTGCAAAATTGTTGTTATTTATTTAATTATTTTTAATTTTGAAAGCTATGGACATTAATTTATTTTTAAATTCGGAAGAATAATGTAATATAAATTTATAATCGCATAATTTAATTTTAAAATCAAATATAATTTTAATATCAAACTTTTTATAGATTTGCATGAAAAGGAAATTTTATCTATTGATTTTAATTTTTAGTTTATTATTTTCATTTATTTAAATTACCATTGATTTAAAATTGTTTTACTCTATAGAAACGCGTTTTAAAAGCACAAACATAAATAAAGCAAGCACGGGGTTTCAGATAGCTTTGTGTTCTTTGAGCTAGTAAAAAATAATTGAATGTGCAATATAAGTTGAAACAGAACAGTCTACAGTTTTATTTGTAACAATGGCTAATGCTGAAATCATGCGAGAAAATCATTTTCCGAACTTTTCTGCCGCCTAACGGAATAATTAAAATTTGTAAATGAATTTTAGTATCAGCGGCTAAATTAATACCTTCAAGTTTTCAAGAGTTAAAATAGTAATTATAATAGTTTTCAATAGCACAAATAGTTCTGAAGTTCTTAGAGATTTGACTGGGCGTTGTTTGACAAGGTCGGGCATGAACATAATTTTAGTAAAAAAGGTACTAGGTAAAAATGTATTTAGTAAAAAATGTATTAAGACAGAAATGTATTATTAGTGAGTTCAAAAGGAAAATTGAAAAATGTAATAACAAAATCCAACATTTTTTATTTAAAATGTATTAAATAAATGCATAAAACTCTAAAATGAATGAAAATAACTTGCTAATTAATATTTTTAATCATTTTGTAAAATAATTGCATTTCGAAAGTGGTGTCACTGAGTCTGCTGCGAGAATTTATCAGACCGTGCTTACCCACGCTGAATAAGCGCTCCACGGGAGCACTAGAAGGTACTGCAGTATTATATTTCACATATAATTTCTTTACGATTGGATATCGATTCAAAATTGATATGCTTTCCGTTTCGACATTTGAGCTCATGCATGCCATAAATTCTTCTGTCGCTGGTGATTGGTATGATGTTTTCAGCTTTAGAAAATTTAAAATCCCTGTTTTTTTCTGTTAACGTTATTAGTTATAGCAGGTTGTTCAGCTTGGACAATTCTTTGTAATTTTTTTGTAGCCTCCTCCCTAGCTTTTTCTTGCAACCAATTAAATTTGATGCAAAGTACCAGACCAGCAGCAAACTTTTTTTTATGTTTTCTTTTTTTTAGAAAGCTTACCGAGTTTTAGAAAAAAGTAATGATTTCATTCGACATTTCCCTTACAAATACTTGTACTTTTTCCCTAAAAAAGTAACGAAAGTACAAGTAAAAGTACTAAATTTAAAAAGTAACGAAGTACAAGTAAAAGTACGTACTTTTTACTTGTACCGGCGGTACAAGTAACGAAAGTAAAAGTACTGCCATATATGACCATAACTATTCGGTTGTGAGATAGAGCTTAAAAACTTCTTTGCTACCTTTTCTTACATACCTTGCGCTCTCGTTATTGTAACGTACTATCTTCGTCATCTGGGGGCTTGATATAATTTGCATATTATTTTCGAAGATGCGTATTCTACAGGTGACATTTTTTCTTTTAAGTTCATAATCCATGTGATTCTGAATTATCTTTGATTTATAGACATGTTTGTAAATTGAGTCAGTTTTAAAAATGGCTTCCTCACCTTAGTTCTGGTCCCCAAAATTTGAAAAGATATTTTAGTCTGCCTTCTTCACAATGTACTTTTTCGCAAAAAATTTTCATAACAATCTGTGACATGATGGCAACAACATGTTATTTTGCTTGCTAAAATTTAGTCGGCCGCTTTCTCAAAACCCGAAAAACCTTATGCTCATGTATTGTAGAATTTTTGAAGAACCTTTTATTCAAAATTGTAATTTTTATGCAGATATAAATAAATTCTCGACAATTTTCCTTTTAAAAAAAAACTGATTAATAAGTACTATATTTTTTTAAGGAATTTTGATCTGGCCCTCAGCAGTTTCGGGCCCTATTTTTCACTGAAATTCAAGCATTTCTAAACTTTCTATAAATTTATCATGAGTACTGTATCTTACGTAGCATGTCTGGTGATCTTATTTTTTCTAGGAAAAAAAAAACATTTGTAAAAAAAGTTGTACATCAAGGGTTTTTTAAAAATATATTGTACACAACTGAATGAATAACTTGTTTCAATATGACAGTTCCTATGTTAATCAGTTTACATCCAACAGGCCTTCTCGCCTTAGCCTTCCCGTCTTATAAACACTATCAAACATTTTTTCTATCTCACTTTGAACTAAATGCCTCCATTAAGTGTATCGATATTTAAAAGTATATTTTGATTTGTAAATCGTAGATCACAAATTCAAAACTGTAATGAATAAAATTTATGTATTCATCTTTTACAAATTCTATCTTGAAATAGAGTAGATATGACACTTATGCTGACTTCTTAAACTTTAAGAAGGGGAGAAAAAATCAACAGATTAACTACATATTTTATGTAACTAAAATAAATTTCAAAAAAACATTAGTGGCATTCAGTTTATATTACCAGTTTATTAACTGAATTTTATCATGAATTTTTAAGCCATTTCAATCACTTTTTTGCTGTATTCAAACGTCTTAAGAAATTTTACAGACTAAAGATTGTAGACAATTATTTAAAGATGAATTTCGAAGTATTTCCTGGCTTTTAATACTTTTAAAGTATTTAATTTTAGCTATAGAAATATCCCACGATTATCTTTCATTTTTGAAGATTCTAAAAATACTTACCTAATTTAATAGAAAATAATTGTGTTGGAAATTAAGAGTGCCAATCCCATTTGAAAATAGCTTTCATAGTTAAATAAAATTTAAAGCAACGCACTCGCTATGCATTCATGACATGTGACACACCTGATTTAATAACACACTGCTGATTCAGGAGAATAAAATTTAATGAAATCAAAAAGCAGTATGTATATATGTTAAAAAGAAACTATATCATTCTGGTGAATAACTTTTGATCTATTGATGGGATCTTTATGATCCATGACTCAATCTTAATGGTTGGAGGTGATGACCTCCAATATACTAATAAATTAGCACTGACAATATTTTAGACTACGAAATAAGGCATAGAAGCGTATTTTTTCTGAAAAATATTTTTTTTATCAACGTATTCCGATTTCTGACCTACAAAATATCGGGGATAGCCTCAGTCTGAGAAATATAGTTCTCATAGTTTAGTTAAGAGAGCGATCCAAAGTTTGAACCCCTTAATGTTAATTTTTCTTTCTCGCGTATTTCACCATACCTGGAGAACCATTAAAATGAATTGAAAAATTTACAAAATTCGTTTATCCAGTAAAATAATTCCACACGAAAAATAACTTTCAGTAAATATTTATTAATTTTTTATTATTTTATTTAATAATAGTCAAGAAACATTTTTTATTATAAGGTGCATAACTTTTTTTATTATTTTAAATATGTAGTTTTACAAAGCAAAGTACAAAATTTGAGATAAACCGGTAGAATAGTTTCCAAGAAATCAAATTTTGAAAATGTCGTGCATTTAAAATGTGATTTCTCAGGCTGTATTAGTGTAGAAGTCATTAAATCCAGTGATAGTTTATCAGTGTGAAAATAGTTAAATTTGATCGAGTAATTTGAGTAGCTTATCAACTTTGATTCATGCTACCCATATTAATAGATGAGTTATGTAATACTCACTAAAAGTATATGATTTTGAAATTTTTATCATTTTATTATTTTTATCAACTAGATTTTCGTGTTATTCTTTGTTGGGAAACGTTTCCCCCTGATGACCTCTGATCGTCATAAACACAGAGCTAATGTTGACATTTCTACTGATAACATATGACCAATTTTAATTAAAAATGAACGATGGTAATAGACTTGCAAACCGGTAAAAGATCTTTGAACCTTTAAGCAGGAGGTAGCGAAAGCACTGTCTGGCAACAACTATTTGTGTAGAAGATGGCTCGAACAAATTTCATGTGATATTAACCAAAGACAAAAGAACTTTGTATGTTGGTTAATTTTCTTTTAAAAAATCTTTCTGACCGACATTATTTTTAAAAATTGTACCTTCATTATTGAAGAAGATTTAAAAGAGAAATGCTCTAAATTGTGTAATCATGCACTGAAGAGCCACAAAAACTGCTATAAGCGCACTTATGTAAATAAGAGATGGTATGCAACCGATCAAACTAACGGAAGGAGGTCGGCAGCGTCTTTATAAATATTCGCCTATGTAAGAAGAATAATGGCAAAGAATGAAGTGATAAAGTAAGCAAGAAATAACATACAAATATATTATGATATCTTTCTATTTCCCATTTTGTCCACCGATAGCATTCAGTAGAGAAAATTCACTGATACGTTGGAAACATATACAATACCCTTTTTTCATCTTCGCCTAGTGGCTCCATTTTTCATGGTAGAAATATTGTTCGATTCTGTTGCATCATTTTTATTGTGAGGATCACGTTTTTTTGAAAAATTTAAATGGTTAAATTACGAAAATCGTCTCCTATTACCGTAACCATAAGATGAGTAATGTAAAAAATTCTCGAGACTTTACACTGTTAAAAATTTCTCTGAAAAAATGGTTAAATAACAATTTATTGAATGGTTATTTTACCATATTTATTCAAAACAGTCAAATAACCATAAAGAAAATGGTAATCGAACTGTTAAGTTTGAGATAACTGTTTTTTTAACTGCTTTCCCCTTATACAGTTAAACAACCAGAATTTTATCGCACCAACTAGAACCACCTCATGAAGCTACTTAGTTCGTTGCCACTGCGTACATATCTCAGCCGAGTGGGCTTACCTGTCAATCTCATGACCTACAGAACTGGAGTGCGAGTCCTAGTGTTGACACCACAATATTTCCTCCATTCCCTTCAACACATGAAGAATTTCCAGTGTCCGGCAGTCTTCAATGCCCATTACCTTACGAAAAGCCGAGCTCCTATGTCTAGTTAAATAATGAATTTTTTTTTTTACGTTTTTGAAAAATGCTAGTTGTAAATGGTTAAAAAACCGTAAAGTGAAAAAAATGTTCGTTACGGTAAAATTTACGGTTAATCGGATGGACAGACAGCTGCCAGTTATTTTACCATAATTTTGGATTAAAAATTTTAATAGTATACCTGCTCTCCAAAATTTCATTTCTATTGGTTAAGTGGATAACCCGATTCATACATAGGGGAAGTTATCTAATGCTTGTCAGTCGGGTTCTCTTGAAAGATTCATTTCAATTGAAGGAATAGGCTGTATCAAATTAAAAATTCAGTGATGTTTTCTTACTAAAGTTTAAGATGTTTGGGAGTGTTGTTGTAGGGCGTTGTCTTGTAGATAACACCCTTTTGTCCGCTTGTTTGACCAACTTCCTTATTTCATTTTGGTAATGTGTTTACAAATCATTAAAGGGAGTGTTTCTAAAAAGGTGCTAGATATCATTCTATCTGGTTTCTACAAGTCCTTCCTTATGAGAAATCTCATTTTCTTAACACTGATTGATAGTACTTTATGGAGTATTAAAAAAAATTCGTTTTGGGATGAACTTATTATATTTATAGTGCTTATTTATTTGACAATTTTATTTTTTATCAGTTTTAATAAAATAACAGCCAATTATAAGTTAGAATCGTAACATGTGTTACATTTAATAATTGATACTTTTCTAGTTGAAATTTCAACAAAATTTAGAATGTGTAGGGGAGAGTCGGGTAGCCCCGCTCACTTAAGGAGTATTGCTTATATTTCTGTATAATACTGAGTAATAATCAACATTTTTGTATGTTTCTATTGCTTTATCATCTAATTAAATAATGCAAAAAGAATAAACCAAAAAAAGAATAGTTAAACTTAAAAAAATAGAAATTTAAAAAAAACATGTTTTTCAGCTCTTTTCAAAATGTGTCGGGTAGCCCCGCCCAGTTACAAAAATTGTGTTTTTTGGCTATTTTTTCAGGTGTAAATGAGAATGGCCAATGTATTGACAATAGATAAACCTCATTTATCATTTTTATCACAAATTTATTTTATTTATTACATATTTATATACTTTTAGTGAACTCTATCATTTAATAACAACAAATGTCATACTTTTTATCATTATTACTGTATATTAATATATTATAATATTAATATATATTTATATTAAATGTTTAACAAAAATAACTTAATTTAAGTAACAATAATTAATAACAATAGTTGTTTTTCAATATAAACTTATTTGGTTCATCTCTTCTTATAAACTTAATATAAAATACTTCTTTTAAAATTACAAATTCACTTTGTATTTTAATAGCATTCAAATGCTCCTGTAGATTGATTCGTTCACAAATAACTGAAAATAAATAAGTAAGCAAATAGCTTATCATAATATTTATGATTTCTTGATATTAAATTTAATTTGGATATATCAATTACATTTTAAAAATATTTAATTTTTCATTTTTAAATATATAAATTTATGTGTCATATAATATTAAAACATATATTTGTTGTTAAAAATGCATATAACATTCAAATTTGAAGCAATAAAATAATAATCCTTGCAACCGTACATTTATCGACGAAATGAAATTGGGCGGTGATACCCGGCATTTATGTGAGCGAGGCTACCCGAAATCCAAATTTTTGTAAATTTGTAATTACTCGAACAATTTTTTACATATAAACTTCTTTCCTCGTGCAAATTAAACTTAAGACTACATACTTTAATGCTGTATGTATAGAAAAAATTATTTTTTTAGTATTAAAATGAAGTTTAATCGAAACATTCAACTAATTTTTCTTAATTTCATGACTACTGTATTCAACATATTTTCAAAACTATTGTTTACCATGTTAACAGCTGCATAAATACTTGAAACTTTGAAAATAATCTTTTTTTAATATAACAATTAATGTCCGATGGCCCATTGACTTGAAAAAATATTCTATACATATGAAATTGACAGTGGGCGGGGCTACCCGACTCTCCCCTATGTACTTATGACGTGTCGGGATAACAGGAATATTTTTCTTTGTTTACATTTTACAAAATTCTAACCAATAAATTTCTTATTCTATTTTCTTTCATATTTTCCATCAATTGTTCACTTTTTATATTCTTTCATTGTCTTTTTTCCTCAAATTATAGGGATAAAAAGCATTTTATTACACAAATAAGTAAATGAATAAAAATTGGTATAGTTATAAAATCAAATATAAAAATGACCTTGCAATTTTTAATTTATTTTTCTAAAAATAGTTACTAAAAAGAAGAAATTTTGAGTAATAACTTAATTATGATTTAATTTAATAAGTAGTTGATTATGACACCAAACCAATGGTAATTTAATGGTAGTCTTAAGATCCGATACCAGAACTTTAATTGATAATCTTTTTCTATATCAATAGTTCAGGGAAATTTCATAGTTGAGTTCATTTTTATTGCAGTCCCCATTGTATCTTCATAAAATGCTTTTCTGATGAGAAGTTAAATTTAGTTTGTTTGCTGAAATGCATTTTTCAGGAGAAAATCTTAGTCTAAAACAATGATCCTCAAACTAAAGCAATGTTTGAAAAAAATCAGTTTGTCTTTTTTGGTCAAAACAAGTTGAGAGAAAACTGTTCTTCACAATAAAATCAATAAAACTTTTGACATGTGTGGAAGCTACATTATTACTTGTATATTTTATTACATGTATATTTTATTAACCAGGGAATTTTTACATTTTTTATGGTTGCAAATAAAATAAGCTGCTTTTATAGTTCAACTAAATTACAAAATCGTGTTTCTATAAGCTCAAATAAGCAAGTCTCATCATCGTCCTTTATCGCGCTTACGTAATATTTGAGTGACCCCTTCTAACTTAAAAAATGTCTTTTTTAATAGAAATTTTTACTTTTTTGTTTAAAAAGTGACTTAATTTCAATAAAACAATAATGAGCGAAAATTTTAATAAAGAGAGGGGAAAAAATTAAAATTACGTTTTTATTTATTCGATGACTATGCATCTTCTTAATAAAATATGTTCAATTATAATTTTAAAGGATACAACTTTTAAAAACAAATTTTGAGCTAAAGTGGATTATAATTTTGTGATTTCCTTTAAGAAAACTTTAAAAAAGAAAATGTCTTATTCATAAGTGGAACCCATTTTCTATCCTGATAAATGGATTAAAACTTAAATTAGCATACGAGTTTCGATAAAAACTTGTTAGGAAACGTTTGTCAATGCATCGCCTTCGGAATTTGTTTTCAGAAATTGATGAGATGAGGATTTTGTGTCTTTTCCTTTAAAACCTCCAGGAAAAAAAGTTTACGAACGGAACGAATAAAAACGGCATTTGAATGCTGTGGTATAACATATTAGGAAAAAAAACTAAATTTATTGATCTAGTCTATTGGAGAAAAGGCGCCGTGGGAAATCATTAAAATTAAAACCAGGCTGAAAAATGAAGAGCAGCTGATTAAAAAAATTTAGATAGAGAAAAAATAATCAAACCACCGTTGAAAGAATACATTAAACGACACTTTTCTCATTGCGTTTAAATCTATCAAATCTACATAACAATAGTAAATTAGAATAAAAAAATCTGTTGATCTTTCTGAAAGAAAACGGCGAGAAAGAGAACTTTATTCTGTATATATTTAAGGGATTAAATAAAAACTAGTTTTCCAAATGGAAAATTTAAAACATATTTCTCTAATAATCATGTAAATAAGGGGTGATAATGCGAATTAGTGATTGATTTAAAAATTGCCTTGTTATTAAAAAAGTATTGTTTTAAAATTATAAATATTTAATATCATTTATTTTTTCTCAATCATTTCTTTCAGCTAGATTGAATAAAGAACATGTGTTTAAATACGAAGCTCTTAACAAAATACAACAATACAGTAACTAACTTTTTTTCTTTAAAAATTTGGAATTTTGGTAATGGTTTATGAGAACTTATGAATACATTCATTATACATACATTTTCATTAAAATATCTTGATTGAAATATTTTTAATTTTGATATTTTTTACGACTGCATGGCTATTCAATAGTAATTTTTATCATCAATCGGCGAGAAACGAAGAATTATGTACTGTTGTTACACAGAAGAGGCAAAAATTTATTTTTTAAAGTAAACAAAATGAAATTATACAAGGACAATCAAATTAAAGTGACCCTAACGACTACGCGCGGCAATGGTTTGGTTCATTATCTGCGACGCATGCGCGTCACAGTCGTCACTCATTTACGAAAGTGACGTAGATGCGATTAAAGTTCTTTAACGTTAAACAGAGTTATGCGGCATAATAAATGCATCAAAAGAGGAACTGTTGTCTAGCTTTTGACAGCTATTTCCGACATTCAAAACTAGTAAGGTTTAAATGGAAACGGCTTCAACACCCAACATAATGCCCAGACCTGTTCCCTTGCAACTTCAACATTTTCGGGCAATTTAAAAAAAAAACAGCTGAAGGAAACCAGATTAATGCCAGACAATAACGTAAAGGATTCAGCTAAAGACATTTTGGAGCATCAATTCGAACAGTTTTGTGAGAAGGAAATCACGTGAATCGTTAGTCAGTGGGGCAAATGTTTCTGACACCTTTAAAATGAAGTACTCCGTTTGTCATGTATTCGCATTGGCTCACTTTCATTTGACTTGACATTGAGAGGACTTGTGAGTAATATTTCTACAAATTGAATCAAGTTAATGGCCGGTTATGAGTCCCTCTTTCTGTCTTCATACAGAAATGCTACAAATACATAAATCTTTTTAAAATATGATAATCCTTTAAAAAACTCATTACACTAATAAAGTTTTTGTACAGCAAATTGGTGCTTTGGTAATAAATGTCACATTTAATAACCTCACAGACCATTTTTTGTTGCCATAAATCTCAATATTTTTATTTTTTTTATTTTTACGAAAGTTATGCGGTATGCGTAATATTTGCTGCACCATCTTTCTAAAATGCCTCAATATCCAACTGGTAGATCAGAGGCTGCAACAACAATCAATCACATCGACTTAATGGTTGTCCTAAGAGTCAAAGTTAACTATGATAGTATATTTTCAAAATAGTCTTGAAGTGGAAGCATATTTTTAAAATAGTCTTAAAATGCAAATTTTCATGAAATAAAAATGAACTTTTTATTTTATACAAACTCGTCGTAATTAATTATGACGATCAATGTATAGTTCACAGTATCAAAAAGGTAATTATCATAGTCAATTAAAAATCATAATTCTAAAAAAAAAAGGATAGACCATTGAAACTTTGATTTAAATCCATTTTGCATCTGCGTGTTTCAAAGTTGACATTAAAACAAATATACGGCAAAAGCGACACCAACTTTCACTATATTAAAAAAATTAAAATGAATAGTAATATGTTAGTATTAAAATTTTCAAGATAAATAAGTTGGAAACAAAGAAGACACGGTTACTTGGAGTAAAAACAGTCCAGATACTGCTGCTATTTTTGCTGAATATGAACAAAGTAAAATGAAAAATAAATAGGGAATAGAGAATTGCTTAATAGTATGCATGGACATATTTGTGTTTATTAAATAAGTAAAAAGAATGAGCATATTAAAAATATAATGAATGGAGTTTAGATGATACGATAACATACTTTTTTCAATCACAATGTTCTAGACTAAGAGTTTTTTAGACTAGAAGATTTCTTTTTTTTGTTAAATATTTTTTCGTATAAATTTCTTTAGTAATTGAAGTTGTAGTAATCGAATAATTACTGAAATTTTTTATTGACCAAAACTGTCATTGTATGTTTCTCATATACTCATGTCGATAAATTAAGGATAATGCTTCCAAATAAAGGTTCAGGAACAAGACAAACGTGAATTATGCCTGATTATTTAAAAAAAAAAGGGAAAAAAGATAATGTATGTATGGCATCATAAGACTACGATTTTCGCTCCACGGAGCATTTTTGCTCTATGGCATTATGGCATTTTGCATTATAGAGCTCCATGGATCATACGAATTTTATAACCGTCACTGAACAACCGATCCAATTTTAGGTTTACGACTACTAATGTTCAATTCTGTAGCCTTGTAACTTTGAACCCAATCCAGAAGACAAGGGAGCTGATGGATAATGTTGGAAGCAATTTGCCTTCGTGGAGGACATTTCCATGAAACTAACTCTTATTTGAGTTACATGGGGAGGAAAACCAGGAAAAACTCCAACTCTCAGCCTGGGAGCAAGGGGACTCCAACCCATATGATCGATTTACCCCTGATGATATGTTACGTCAGCACTGTAGCTAGTGCGAGACACGTACGAAAATCGTATCGACCAGGGTTATTTCATTCGAAGGCGAACGCTCTATCCCTTGAGTCACCACGATCTGTAACGTCTACTGATATTCCCACACTCTTGAGATCGTTGCCAATCCCTAGAGCACTTTAAAGGATTCATAGTCCTTCGGATACTTTCATCTGAGTGTGCCTACTTTCCAGGCGACTGACAATTCCACCACGTGAAAATTAATCCTCATGCATTCTCTGTGTCATAAATATTTGGTTATGGTACCAAGCGGCCTGTAGAGTGCTTGTGAACAATTTTACTTCGTTGACATTATTATTTATATTGATCATGGGCTGCAATAATGGCACAACTCAAAAAACACGCGTTTTGGACGAAGAACAGGGGTAAATCGGAAAATACACATTCTTTCAACAGCAATACTAGAACGACTCATAATTCAACTTGAAGGTAATCTTCATTTAAGCAAACTAAAGCATTTCTTATGCATTTTGCCTAGCGATGAAAACTTTAAACCCACCTATCTGAAAACTAGATTTTTTTGAGTTGTGCCACTATTGCAGCCTATAAGCGACATATTCCTCTCTTACACTCTCATCATTGTGACGTACAAACACGAATTAGTTTTGAAGATACCAGAGACAATTTTACTGGCGAAATTTTTACTTTAGATTTCCGTGCGAGTCTAAATTTTCTATGTTTTGGACATGAGTGTAGTATTTTTTACAAGAACGCCATAGAAAAGGCTTATTTACTTTAGCAGCAATAAGCCCTGGAAGGCGCATGCAACAGCATACTTTGAGTTTGGAATAGATGATATCAATGAATTTATCGCGAACCAGAGAGAAGCATCAAGTGCACCACAATTCGTTCGCACGCAGGCAACACAATGTAATTGATTATAGACGATTCAGATGTAATGAAAAAATTACACCATTGACCTAGACGATCGTTAAGGAAAATTTGTTGCATGCTGAGGAGACTAATCTTAGTACTAGATTACATTACTTTTTCAGCGTTTTAATTGCTCGTTGCAGTGTTTAGCATGTTTGCACCTCGCACCTATACATTTCAAAAAATGCTGTCTGTAACAAATCGCTCAATACGTGAGTTTTTTTAGTTTGTGTGTGCGTTTTTTTAAGGCAACAACAGCATACAAACTGCACAACGCGCATTAAACACGAAAGAGCCTCTTCGGTGTATAGCAGTAAGTATAGCATGATATTACTTTGCAGTGATATGAGGTTTGTTAAGTGTTGCCATGTATTTTTTATCATCTTACACGACGAAGTATTTAATCTTTCTGGAGAAGGTATTCAAAGAGTGGGATTTTTCAGGATTACTTGAATATTTTCCGGAAAGTGTGCGGCTTTAGATATGGCCCCAACTAGATGCTAAATTATGTACTAGCTGTTCGTGTGTATCAATATATATCTTTTCTTGCTTATATCTATCATATTTCCTGTTAATATTTCGGTTTATATCTATCAGTTTATATCGTGTGCTTTCTTTCTCATATCGATGAATTGGGCATATTGAACTGCTTCTCTGGCCCCCTTGGTCAACTGATTTATCGAGTCCTAATAAAAGCATTTAAATCAGTTTCCAGTCTCTTCTTACCTGCGTTTGTCTACAACATCTTAAGAATTGGCTCACATTTCTTAGGAATTGTCCCACATTTCTAAATAGAAATGCTCACATTTGTAAATAGAAATTTTCACATTTCTAATCGAAGAAAAGAAAATTAGTTCAAATCAGACTATGAGCATTTGTACCTCTCCAACGGGTATGGCTGAAGTAGTCAAATGGCTTGAAAAAATGCAATGAATGTGTTCTACCTATTATTATATTACTTTTAAACACAGCATGAAGGAATAGAAGTTTTAAACTTTCTGAAATAGCACACTCGTTGTATGTTCACTTATTACCGAAATTTTGCATGCAGACAAACATTTGTTATGTCCATGCATTAATCATAAGGTAAATGGAGTCGTTATGAATCAATATATCTTTTAATCTGATTAACTTTTCTGATTAACCCATATTAATTGTATCATTCGATACAATTAATATGTGTTTATTAAATTATTCCACTAAAGTAATCTCCAATAGAAAAAAAAATCTTTCTAATTATAAACGATGATTATTTCCTAGCATCTATTACTAAACGATGGGGAAAGTTTATAACAGAGGCTGCTTAAATATGCAATTGGGGAAAGGGTTTTTCCAAATTCTGTTTGGCCAATTTTATTAGAAGAATACATTACTTTTAAATCGGACAGAGCGAAAATAGAATCCCTAAGAAGCGTGAAAATAAGACTGAAAGTGTAACAAGAAAAAGGAACAATAGAAGTCTCATTTCACAAATACTATCTTAGTGGGATGCTTGGATGCAGCTTCTTTTCTGTTGGACTACAAACAATTCTTTTGTATCCACCCCTCTTGCTAGGCAATATAAATGAAGAAAAGCACTTTGGCAATCTCTTGGAGCGCCGATTTCAGTGTCATTTTGCTGCGTGGATTTGAAATTTTTTTCCACTCTCTGATTTAAACTTTGATAAAACCCCACGACTACTTTTATTTTTCTCAACCCCTTTCTTTGAAGCTTATCTACATGTATGTAAGCTGACACGCTTTTGCAGAAACTTGTCCATTACGTTAGAGATTTTTGGGGGCCATTTAAGTGAACAGATAACCAAGTTTATAAAAGATTTCACTTCTGGTCATTTAATGCTCACAAATCTTCTTACATCCGTTTTTTTTTCTTCCTAAATTGGTTCACCTAAAGAGAATCAACTATTTTTTTGACCATTTTCGGTTTTGATAAGAACAGAACAAAGCGTCATTTAAGATCTATTGCATCGTTTACGTTAACATACCAAATAAATCGACAGATCCTATACTTATCAGTACCTTGTTTAACGTTATTACCAATACAGATCGTAGCTTAATGAGACGTGACTAATCATGTTCCTATCTTTAGGAAAACCAATACGATATCAATTTCGATTACAATCCTATACTATTATGATTGAATTACTCAGTTTTAGGAAACATTTTCCCTTCAGTTAGCAAAGTTAATATATTAATAATTAATGTATTCAAATAATTTTGCTCAATACTTCAAGCAAATACTTTAGGAGGTCTAGGGAGTTTGGAAGTTTTCGAGAAGGCTTCAACTTTTTTCGACTTTCTATAATTTATCTAAAATTAAAGTTCTGGATTTTTTACAGGGGCTTAAGACTAACTCAAAATTATTTATGTGCGAACACTTTTGTAAACTAATGCAAGCAGATTTTTTATCATTTAATATTCTTTTAAGCTGACATTTCAAGAAAATTGCGACACTTTGAAGCATGATGAAAATAATTCTAATGTTTTGATACAACTTTTTAAATAGGCTTTTTTTAAAATCATATTAGTTCAAAGAAATAAAAAATGTATTTAACAAATACGCTCTCTATTTCTTTGAGCCAATAAATAGAGAAATAACTTTTTTTAAATTGCTATATTGAAAAACTTTTGTTTTTTTTTATTTTTATGAAAAAAAGAAAATTTTTACCAACATTTAAGTACTCATATGAACTTTAATAGCAACACGGTGTAATCAACACGATTATCAAGTTTTAACTTAAGTTCAATTAACTTAAGCTTAAGTACAATAGCTTATGCCTAGTTAATGGAACAATAGTTTAGTTTTGATATAGTAATAGAGTATTTAGTATACTATATTTAGATTAATAGCTTTAGTGCAGCATAGTTTTCCAAAATAATTTTTGCCTAGTTACAGGGTTAATAGGTGAACACATTAAAACTCATAACAACGAAACTTTAGAATAGAGAAAATTAACAAAATGCCGTATCATACATGGCAAAATAACTTAAGACTAAAGTATTCACTTTTAGAGCAACAAATGATAATATTATTTCGCAAACAGGTATTACATGCTGTGATAGAATATATGTAAAAGAAATTTTAAAAAAACGGAGATCAATTTTAATGCTCATAAAAATATCTATTAATACACAGTTTTATTGTATGAAACAATTCTTCTAAACAATCCATTATGATTGCCTTTTGAGACCAATCGTTTTGAAAAACAACAAAATAAAATTGAAAAATAGTGTTATTTTCATGTTTTTAAAATAAATTTACCATAAAAATTAAAATTCTATTAAAATAATAGTTATTTAAAACACAAATGAATTCGAAAATACTTTATATTAAATTCTGACTGAAGATTTGAACTATAACATACACCGAATAGTGTGAGTTAAGTAATCCCTGAAACCCCAGCATTATCAAATCTATTAAAATAATATAGATATGATAATTAAAATAATAAAATGAATTTTATTTTAATACAAAATTCGATTAAAATAATAGTTATTTTAAACACAAATGAATTCAAAAATAATTTATATTAAATTCTGACTGAAGGTTTGAGTTGAAGGTCGAATAGTGTGAGTTAAGTAATCCCTGAAACCACAGCACTATCAAATCTATTAAAATAATATCGATATGATCATTAAAATAATAAAATAACTATTATTTCAATGCAAAATTCTATTAAAATAATAGTTATTTAAAACACAAATGAATTCAAAAATAATTTATATTTAATTCTGAATGATTGTTTGAACTAAAACATGCACTAATAGTGTGAGTTAAAAAATCCCTGAAACCATAGCATTATCAAATCTTTTAAAATAATATAGATATGATTATTAAAATAATAAAATAACTATTATTTTAATACAAAATTCTATTAAAATAATAGTTATTTAAAACACAGATGAATTCAAAAATAATTTATATTAAATTCTGACTGAAGGTTTGAACTAAAACATGTACTAATAGTGTGAGTTAAGTAATCCCTGAAACCATAGCATTATCAAATCTTTTAAAATAATATAGATATGATAATTAAAATAATAAAATAACTATTATTTTAATACAAAATTCTATTAAAATAATAGTTATTTAAAACACAAATGAATTCAAAAATAATTTATATTAAATTCTGACTGAAGGTTTGAACTAAAACATACACAAATAGTGTGAGTTAAGTAATCCCTGAAACCACAGCATTATCAAATCCACTTAAGTTAAGAATAGATATACACAATGATTGAGTCAGCAATAGGGGAAGAAATGAGTCTTTGTCAACGATGCCAGGCTTGACACAAACCATATGAAATGTTCTTTATAGATGCCATAATCCTCGAGTTTATGGGAAACAAGGCATTTTTGGCACTACTTTTTAGTTCACTCTTTATTTTTATGATTTTTCTTCCAGATATTTTGCAGGTGTAACTAAGAAAATTTAATGTGTCTGTAAGATCCGAAAAGCCTTTCATTTCTTATGCATTTTCTCTTTTAAAAAGCTTTTATATGTCTACATAGTTCATAAGATCGTCTATACTCAAGAAAATAAACAATTTTGATTTTACGATTTTTTCCAGATTAGCGTCTGCATTCTCAATGTGATTCTTATGCGGAAGTTGAAAGATGTTTATCGGATAAGAAGGTATAAAACAACTTCAATATATTTAAACATTCAAGTGGACCATATACAAAATTCAAATTATATTTTTTGAATTTTGTTATTTTTTGATAGATGAAGTCAAGACAGTTTAAAATTTTATATAAAAAATATAATTTCTTCCTTTTTTTAATAAATGTCATTTAGCAAAAGAATCATAAATTTAAAGTTAAAAAAATTAAGTAAAATATGTGATTTTAAAATAATATTCGGTTTCCAATTCTTTTCAATTATCTGATTAGTTTACTTATTTTTAACTAATAGTTCTAGAAAAGGAAACAAGAAAAACTAGTCATTAAATTTGTCTGAAAATCATTTTCCTCAGGCAAAAATAAATTGAAATGTGTGCGTTAGAATTTCTTTAAGATTAGGGTCTAATCTTAAAATGAAATATAGAGTGTAGAAACTTTAATCATTGTCTTGATTAAAGCTATTTTTCTGCGTTAGTGTTTCGTAGAAACAAATAGAAAAATTATGATTTAAAGCTAAAGATAATATTTTCAGCTTATGATAAATGGGTGCGAATATTTTTGTGTTAAATAAAATTTTCGTTTTAGTTTATAGCGAGGAGAATTCTGCATAGTTTTGTTAATTATTCCCTAGTATCAAATTGAAGTAATTTTATTTTACATATTTTAAAGTGCCTTTTTGTAGGATACACAGGAAAATTTATAGCTACATGATTTATAGAAACCATATAGTAAATGCGTAAATCCCTTATTTATTGATTTTATGCAGCAAATAGGTAAATATAACTCGCACAGCACCTCAGAAATGTAACAAATACGTAACTGTTAGAAACAAAAAGCAACGAAATTTTTCAAGTCATCACAAAAAGTTTTTAAAAACATCACTTATGTTGTATTATTAAAAAAAAGTGCTTACGGAAACATTTCAATGACTTCCTATTTGAAATATTTCAAAACTTGTGCTCATAAAAACATTTCTGCAACCACTCTCTTGTAAGCTTTTTCTGCAATATGCAACACGTGACCATGACATCCCGTGCTTGTATTTGTATTGTGTACTGTTGAAAAGTTCATTGTGGTGTCGAAATGATTGATTTGACATTAAAAATATTGTGTAATCTGTCAGTAAGTATTATTTTATCATTTTAATGATTTTAATTCATAAATTAAAAATTGCTAATTCTTGTTTTTTTAGTAAGTAATACTATCTTAATAAAATGAGAGTGTTATGTAATGGATATAAGTTATTCAAAATTTTTTTAAGCATTACGTCCCTAAAAATATTTCTAGAAACACTTTTTATGTTGTGATGCTTTGACTTTTTCCCTCTTGCATTTGTCAGGTTTGGAATTATAATGGAATAATACAAAAAAAAAAATGGCAATAATACCAAAAAAAATATATGTTTAGATTTTCAAGTGAAAATAAAAAAAAAAAAAATTCAATCTTTGTATTCGACTTTTTTGTAAAATGAAACATTCATACGATCGGGAAAGAACAAAAGGTATAAATAATTCATGCGTAGTATAATAATTTAAATTACTATTGGTGTTAACTGAGAGTTGTAAGATGAGAATTTTTCTTCAAATTCAAATGCGTGGAACTTAGTATCTGAGTGAGTATTATTCAAAAAGATTTTTATTTATACTACTCCTTATCATTTTGCTTCGTCAGAAACAATTAATTTTTATCTTATAATATCTGTATAATTACAAACATTGCTGTTATTGATGTTTTTAACACTGAGTTTAAAATAAATCGATACATTTTGTGTGATACATCTACTGTCATTTTAATTATATCTAATAAAAATAAATGCCTAATATTTTTCTTGTGTTTATTATTTAATTTGTTTTGATTAATTTTGAAGTGGAGTTATAATCAAGGTTTGCTATTTTAAATCAGCTTGATTTAAATCATGATTTAAACTATTGATATAAAACAAATCATTCTTTAAAGAACTCATCGATCATTTAACTTTACAAAAATCATTTGTTTACAAAACATTTAATTATAAGATAATCAAAAAATTTTATTGATTTTAGAAGTTTTAAATTCATTATCATGTTAACTGCTGCGTTGATAAATTTCAATTAGTAAAAGTACATTAGCACTTGGACTGTAACAAGTAGCAAAACTTATGAAAAGGCTTTTTAAAAGTCGTAAAATTCCTTTGGATTTTTTTAGAATGCAAATAAAAACAAAACAAAAGGATAAATATTTTTTTAATATCTATTTCTACTTGAACAAAAAGTAAAATAGATTTCTTTGAGAAAGATTTATCACACATACTGCATGTATATGGTCTATTTTCAGAATGAAGTAAAGTAATTATTTAAATCAGATTTTCAGGAGAATTTTTTATCGCATGCACTGCATGAAAAAGCTTTCACTCCACTATGGTAATAGATTGTTTCGCATAACATATATGATGGTAAGGGAAAACTTATAAAATCCTGATTATAAAACACTACATTCAAAACAGCATTTATATTTAATATTGTAATTTCTGTATCTTTAAGTATTTACTATATTAGATGGAAATTCTTTCATTATTCATTATAAAGAATAAAAAAATTTAGAAGATAAATGCAGACTTTATCTATCTTTTTCTTAATCGCTGGAATAGTCTACATAAGAAAGATTTGCCCACCTGTGGCTAAGTGAAGGTACAAAACAACGCACTTTATATTGTCATTTTATGAATTACAAAAAAATTTACATTAGTTTTGCGATTTGTTCTTGTTAACCTGTTTTTCAACGCTTAATAATGATGCATTTCTATTCCATTACCTCTACATATATATATAAGTCAAAAAAATTGAAAAAACATGGAAAATAATAGAGATTAATGAAAAAAGAAGAAAAATTGATGTTTGAAAAATATTTTGCTTTTAAAACAAAATATTTCTAAAAAAAATTTTCAAAATTTTTTACTTTTTTAAAAAATATATACAAAAAAAATATATATATATATATATATATATATATATATATATATATATATATATATATATATATATATATATATATATATATATATATATATATATATATATATAATATATATATATATATATATATATATATATATATATATATATATATATATATATATATATATATATATATATATATATATATATATATATATATATATATATATATATATATATATATATATATATATATATATATAAATAACAAGCTTAAGGACTTAGGTAAAGTGCTATCTAGAGACTCATAAAGAATAAGAAACATCTAATTTCCTATTAACTTACAGATATCTAGTTGGCGACATTAGTAACATATTTACTGTTAAAAGCATTAAAGTTAGAGTTAGAAAATTCAAAAATTTATAGAATATATTTCAACTGACGGATGTCAAAAACTTTGCCATATTTGATGTACACACAAAATAAGTTTATTTATTAATTTTGGTTTAAGATAGTAAAATTTCGTAAAATAGTAAAAGTAAAGAGTTGTAAAGAGTTGTAAATAATTAACAATCCAAATTGAAGAACCAATTTTTTTATATTAAGTTCAACATAATTTCTTTTTACATGTTTTTATAAATAAAAACTACTTAAGCGTAATAAAATTTAAATGATTTAAAAACATAAATATTTTCCTATGCTATTATAATGCTTGGATAGAAAATTTACCTGCATGCACAAAGTAGTATTATGGTTATAAATCTAGTTTATTTGCTTATAAACTAATTTCATGCAATAATCACTTTGTCAGATTCATCAATAAATCTTTATTCTATTTGAATACAAGTATTTTTAGAAAAACTGCAATTTATTTCCGAAGCATTAAGCACTCTTGATCAGCCAGACGATAAATTTAAATCACTCAAAGAATGGAAAAGAAATTGATAAGATTGATGGGTTAAATAATAATTTCGCGCAGACGAAAACAAAATGAAAGTTACTCAAAATTTGCTCTCCAAAGTTGTGGGATCACCATTTTCTACGCATCACTGAATTTTACGGTACAAAAGTTATCCACAAAATGCAGATTGCAATTGAGAAATTTTGCAAGAAAGCAGATGTTTCTTTTTATTATTATTATATCTTCTTTATTGTAACATTTCTTCACAATAAGCATTTAAGTTTATTTGCTCTGACTGAGAAAAATACGCCTTTAATGTAGATATTTATTTAAATTTAAAATATTTAAACTTAAAATAATACGCCTAAAGATATTAATTTTAATTGCGCACAATATAAAAACATATTTCCCTAACAGGAAAATATTTTCATTTTCTTCATTTTTATATCTGAAAATATTAATTTTTTTAAGTTATTTAAGTATCTAAGTGTGTTTAATAACGTTTAACAACAATTTATTAAACAACAGCTGAAACCAAAACAATATATTCATTACATAAAACAATTTCTACAAGTCAATATAAATGCAGTTTCCTTCTCGGGCATGATTCCATGCGTCAGTACTTTATTTGAATGTCTCTTATGTACGTTTCCAACCATTTCAGAGCCATCCATGTACAATTGATTTATTCTACACGACAGATTGTGGTAGTAATCACCCGAAATTCAAAATTTAGATCTAAATTAGATTACAGGATTACCAAAATTTGATTACAGGATTACCAAAATTAGATCACAGGATTACCAAAATTAGATTACAGGATTACCAAAATTAGATTACAGGATTACCAAAATTAGATTACAGGATTACCAAAATTAGATTACAGGATTACCAACTTAGATTACGGGGTAACCGAAATTAGATTACAGGATTCAAATTTTTGGAGGAACACCGCAAAAATTATATCGAGTCAATATTGTAATCGGATGAAATTCAAACTGTTGGCAATGGCCCATTAGTGCTTAATAACTAAACCAAACGCTATAAAGATGCACGATTACAATGAATTAATACAGATAAATGAAGAGGTAATAAGAACAAAATAAAAAGATTTCGTTTATTACTTTTTATGAAAAATAATACTCATGTTAGTAAGTGAAAAAAAATAGATTCAGCTTATTTTTAAAAAAATATCATTAGTCAATTTATTATAAGATTACGAAAAGATGATCTTGTAACAAAAATACAGCCATAAGTGACCGTTTTTTTTTCTTTTTTTTTAGTTTATACACTCTAAAAAATTTATTTTCGTTGGCTTGATTGTTCAAATTCACTTGACCAAAATCCTAGGTACCCACACTGTTGTTTACAACTTATTAGACTGAAAGAAAAAAAGAAAGCGCGAGTAAATGAAGGACAAGGAAAAAAAGGGGGTGAACGGGGAACCTTGATGTCTAGCAAGTGTTTGGGTTTCACCGTAGTCCTGCTCCCTGATCATTTTTCTAACACACACAAGCATTAAGGAATTCTAGTACTTAAACTTGAAACTTCACACAATTCATTTGTCTATTACTTGAAAATGTTATTTCACAACAGATAATTTTAATTTTCCGATTATATTTAAATTAACACTTTGAGTTGCTATCTGATCTAGCTATGAAAGCTTCAAACTTTCTTATCTAGAAGACTTGGAAATAAGATTTTAAATGATGATTTCAGTAACATTGCTTTCAGTCTGATAGTTAATTTTTGTGCCAAAAATTCCTTTTGTTAGTGAAATTTTAAATATCATAATTTAATACTGTATGATTGTCACAATAAAATTAGTTTTTTTTAGCTTTATTTGTAGTTTAACTTCTCTGCAATTCATTTTTGTATTTGAGTGCATGAATTTGTTCGTTGTAAAATTATACATGATGAATGATCGTTCCTTCGATGTAACGTTTCTCAGATGAACTGTTTCAATATTATTCGATTAATAATTTTTTTCTCATGCCCACCACTACTGCAGCATAACAAGTGACCCCACTCCATGTTCGAGCATTGTATTCTTCAGCAAATACCGATTTTCTTTTGAAATTCAGACAATTTTGAGTGATGAGATTGACATTAGAAAATTATGTGGTAACCATGATTCTCATTATCATCAAAACAATTTAAATCACCATTGGTGCCCGAAATAGAATGGCTCTTCATCTTTTGTGCTTCACTCTACAAGAGCTCTTCCATGTGAGGTCTGGTCGGTTATTCAATTAATCATGAACTTAACTTCACCATATTTGTTGCACTAGTTGCGAAATTTGAATGTTTTCTATTATTTACCATAATGGATGGAGATTAAGCTTTTGTGCGAGTGTAATTGAGTTCTTAGAACTCTAGAGAATGTAAGAGTTTTTGACTTCTGATCAAGATGAAAGATTGATAACAGCAAGACAATGTGAATAAAAGCAAACAAGTATATATAAATGGGCATACTATAGTTTCGGTTTTCAAAAAAGATATCTTCCTTTGTGTGTAAACACAAAATAACGGAAGAATGTAGTGAGACAAATACATTGTAATAAGAAAAAAGCACTTTAATTAAAAGGAAGAAGGAGGAAGCTTAATACTTAAGCAAGATAATAAAAGAATGGAGTTAAGAAGCAAGTTTGGGATTAGTTATCCTCGATCAAACTACTTTTGATTGAAATGCACTTGTCTCATAATCTTTTTTACTGTTACTTTGTGTTTAGACAATGAGGAGAGGGTTTATTTTCGGAATTGAAACTTTAACATATCCATTATAAACCTTTATTTGTCCTTTATTCACGTTAGTTTGCGTCATTCGTTGTTAATGTAAAATATAATCTTCATTTCTTTCAGTTGTTCTTTCATTGTTTTTAATTTGGTATCGCATATATTAAAAGAGTTGCTGTAATAAAAAATAGTCACTTTTAAATTTTTGGTATTTGGACCATATAAATTTGCTACAATGCCAGAGCTTAAAATTTATGACTTTGCAACTTTTTTTTCTTTTTTTTTGTAAATTGCTTTATCCTTGTTTCTCCGCTCATCAAAATGTTCATCAATTGCCATAAAATAGTTTATATATATATATATGTCAAAAGAAATGACGTTAAAAAAACTATATTTATACTAACACTTTTATTTTACGCATAAATTAGAAGTATTGCTGCCAATGGAGTAATAGAAATAATAACAAAAAAAATGTGCTCGAATATTAAAGGAGTAAATTCAGAGCTTTTTTCTTTTTTTTTTAAAAAAAAGTGAAGTAATGCTTTTAACATTATTAAGTATTATCAGGAAATTCCTTTGCAGATGCCTTTTAACGTGATACTTAAAACTATGTCGTAAGCTTTTATATTAATTATTTTCTTTTCCACAGCAAATGGAGTAAAATTTTTAAATAAATCTAAGCAAGCCGGAAAAAAGAATAAACTTTGCATAATCACTACTTATCTATGTAATTACATTAACAACATATTAAACACATTAAACATATGAAGTTTTACAAACTACGTGCAATATGAGATTAAATGTTAAGGGCCAAAATTCAAGCTTTTTTTTTTAAATGTTGTCAAAACTTATATTTTAAAGCACTTTTATGTGATTGGTACAGTTGCCATTAAAAGTATTTTACAATCCACATTTTGAAAAATATAGAGAAGAAAAGTTAAATTCTATATGCCGATCAGAAGAAACTTATTGTTTGGTATAAATTCGAAATTATTTGTGCAACAGATGACATATAAAAAATGAGATGCTTTATCAAGTTGATGTTTAATTATCTCGTTTGTAATAAAATTGTTTTCTTTTAATTTTCGTTTTGTAAAGTGAAGTATTTTTTTTAAAAAATAAACTGTTATCCAAAATAAATATTAATACGATATATATACGATATATATATATATACATAGATACATATACAAACATATACACATACACATACATATGTATATATATATATATATATATATATATATATATATATATATATATATATATATATATATATATATATATATATATATATATTTGTAATCGATGATAAAATTTGTGCCAAGTATAGAACTTTATTCAACTATGTTCTTTAAGAACATAATACCTGTTATGAAGTAATTAGTAAACAAACTTAAAATTTTATCGTTGAAAGAATAAAAAATCTATTCAACGTTTTGAAATAAATAAAAATAAAAAAACATCATTTCATTCTCTTTGATTTAAGTGAAATCAGTAATCTTAAAATACTTACTAAAAGCATCACGGTAATTAAACAGAAGCCCCCATTAGGCAATCGCATTTACGTCATTTTTTAAGCTGTCAAGCTAATAATGTTAAATTAATGATCGCCAAATCAGTCTGATATAAAAAGACTTTTTTTCTAAGAGTGTGTGCAAAGCACTTAATGCGTTTTCTCTTAAATGGATCTCGCATGAAACAGACGAGGAAAATCATATAACGAATATTTTGTTTTATTTCTCATCACAATTATTATTAGTAAATTATCAAAGCGAGCAGTTTAGCAAATTTATTGATGAATTCGTTATTGATGCATAAATGAGGTAATATAAACACTATACTAACAAAAATCCTTGAACAAGTCTTAAATTAAGTAGACTTATAAAATTCAAACTAAAACACTTATTTTGTATAACTTTACTCATTTTTTTTTGCAATCAATTGTATAAATTTAAAAAAAAAACACTACATTTTTAACTACTCTTTTAACACTCTTTATCAAAATAATTATCTCTTTAACTTTTAAGTTTAATTGTATTAATTTTTTTAACTTGAAAAACTAGCATTAATATAATTAATTTTACTAAGACTTTGTTCAGATAATTTATTCGACCAATTTTGACTAATTATTTTACAAGCTTAAACCAATCAATTAATTTGCATTTTTCCTTTTTATGTTTTATAATATTAATATACTTTTGATTAGAATAAATATTAAAAACAAGAATAAGAGAAGTACACAGCAGTTATTCATGTTTTATGCATTATTTATTTGAATAATTACTAACAATTTAACCTATTTACTGCTTTTATTATTTGGATACTTTACTAAATTTGATTAATTATTTCGCCCAAGTTTTTTTATTGGGAATTTTTTTGTATTTCTTCTCGTTCATTTAAAGCCTTTTTTCTCCCCCTTGCTTAAAAAATTTGCATCAATTTGATTCAATTACTACTGTTCATTATACTATAGTTTTGAAAAAAATATCAAGTGGCTAATTTTTGTGAATATTTCGTATTCACTGATGTCATTATTTTTTTTCTCCATAGTTTGAAGTAAAATGCTTGAAACAGGTGTAGTGACACCATTGCATTTGTATTGTGCCGAGCTCAGGGGCTGGAGTCGATTGGAGATGAATAAAACAGTTCTTTAGACTACATAAATTTATTAATAGAATCTACCAGAATTTTCGGGATGAGCAATCATATTTATATAGGCTTGGCGACGAAATCCCGAAACTTTTGAATGATTCTCGACAGTTCTCTTATAACTCCATAAATATTAGTCCTATCACCTCAAAATTTGAATTTCGACTATCATTTTGTCGCCAAACTGGTCGCTTAGTATCGCCAAGTTGCCAACATTATCCTTAAGTTGGCAAAAAGAACGCTAAACCGATTTTTCTTAAGAAATGCATTGGACGTTATTTTATCTCTAAATTACATTATAATTACACGATTTGTTTTGGTAAATTTTCTACGTTTGGCTGTGAAAATATCTTCCTTATTCGGCTTCCTTATTCGAATCACATCATTTAGTGTTTTGAAGATTGCGCAAAGACCGTCCCAGTTAGACTGTAACTAGGAAAAAATCTCTTGCGTCGAATAGTGTTCCAAAGAAAGACTGTTACTTTCCTCGAATTTCTGTCCCGTTGCTCTGATGTCATACTATCTGGTGTCTTCATTCTCTCTGTTGCCATGCTGATCCACTCACAAGCAAAACTGTGAATATTTTCCAGTTCTCAAAGATATTCATCTGGTGATGAAGGTGAATCAGGAGGAACTGAAAAATCACCAGGGAGATGAAGTTCACGATCAAATAACAACTTAGATGTTGTGTATCCAGTAGTATCGGGAATAGCACTGCGATATACAAACATGAACTTTAATCCCCATCTCCTTGGTTCCTTGACACAATAAGTAAGAGGTTATTTATGCTGGTTCGATTAAACCTCTCAGCTATAACGTTCGACTGTGAATGTAACGGCTTTGTCTGAGTGTCTTCTACTTCGAGCCATTTCCTTTAAAAGCAGCAGATACTCTTAAGAATAACAAAGATGAAATTTGTTCCTTGGTCTAAATGAATTTTCAAGGGTGTACGAAATTTGTATACCCATTGTTGTACTATATCTACGCTTTTGTAGTAGCTTCTTGATCGGGTATGGGATATGCTTCCGTCCACTTTGTAGATTATTCTATGAGTAATAGACCCCGAGATCTAAGGGTTGGAAGTGACGTCACATTGGAACATCAAAGGGTGCTAATTTCCGCCCATCTGCATAACGAAAGATGGCGTAAGCCGGAAATGAACTAATTTCTTTCCTACTGTAGGTCTGGTTTTTGTTTCGGTTTCCTTTTAATATTAGTTTTTGGTGGTGGTAACACTTATTGTTTTTTATTTTACAATTTTGTGATGGCAACCCTTAACAGTTAGTAGTTATTTCGCTGAGAGTTTGCTTAGTATGATGGAATTACGTAATGCGTTATTGGTAAATGAATTTATTGCTCAATTTATTAATCTATTACGTGATTACACTAAAGAGTTCAAAAAATTTTAATTTAGTTTGTAAAGCTGAAACAGACAGATATATTTTCTTTTTGGTTTAGGTTGAGTCGAGCTGTACAGCTTCTGCTGTTAATAAAAATAAATGCTACTTTAGGAAACGTCCTTACAGGTTCAATTCTGCCCGTCTGAATATTAGAATTACTTTCTCTGGATGGTGATGAAAGCTATCATACACTTGTACTTACCCTGATATTGACATCTATATCTGAATGTACGAATTGGAATAAATTAATGGCTTTGAAATTAGTTTTATGATTAATATAAATATACTTAGCTAATTTTAAAACTTATATAACCTTCGTCTATATTTAATATAGATGATTTAATTATTATTAATATTATTCAATATTAACTAATAATAATTTAAATATATAAAATAAGTAATTATTAATTTAATTAAATTTATATTTAATGAAAGTTTGTTTTTAAACAAACAAAAGAATATTATATTTGTAGTAAGTATTCGTATGAATAATTAAAGGATTTAAGAAAGCATCATACACTAAAAAAGTCCAGGATTTGTTAAAAATAAAAATATTTGATTTCATGTATTTAATTAATATAAATTAAATAACATTAAGATTTTAATAATGTATATTATTTAATTTTATTAAACGTTTAATAATAAGGAATTCTCTTAATCTATATATAATTGTTTAATGAATCTAAAATAAAATAAATGCTAATAGTGAGTATATAAAAATTACTAAGAATTAATTTTGTAATTAATTGCTTTTTTTAGAAATAAATGAATCAAATTAAAATTACTTCTTATTTGAAAAACTCAGTATTATTTTATACTACCAGATATGATTAATAAATTGATTATTAATCCTGTATGCATTGGATTTCATAATTTTTCGGGTATAAAATGATTCGTAATAAAGAATATATTTATATTATATCTTATAAACACGTATATTTCAAAATGATTTGTATCGGGATTGTTTAAACAATTATTTTTTTAACAAATGTTTATAGTGCTTTGTATTTATTATTTTAATAGCATCTGTGTCTTTGCATCACTCACCCACTTCACTTTTATTGCAAAAGCATCACTGGGTACGGTCAGTGAGCGGGTGGGAGACCACTTGGATCAGCCTGCGTAGCGACCGAGGGTGTGTGGTATGGGTCCTCGTTAATCTGTTCTACCGTAAAGTGCTCGACTTCGCTTGCAGGTCGTCGGGCTACCGAAGCGGGGAATCATCCCCTCTGCAGAGGATCAAATGATGGCAAGTCTTCAGATCATTCTCAGGGTTGTTTCCCAGACTGTCGCCAATAGCTCATTGTGCAGCTCTAGTGCGACGTAAAAGAACAACAACGTATTTTTCTTACTCAACCTATTTGAACTAAATACCCCTCCGTGACTCTTACTATGATGTCGGTAAAGCATGGATATTCCAATTTGTGCCTAAAATTATTCCGTATACGATGAGTATTTGAAAACTGAACGGAAATATTCCTTTAGGGTAATATGATTTCTTTTATATCAATGATTGCAATTTTACTTTAGATATTCTAAAGTATGAAAAATTTATCTTCTCCAAATAAGTAAATTGATATGTGACAGGAATTAAGCTTAAAAAATATTAACATTGTTTCCCTGAGTTAAATTGTACTAATTATTGCAAAACTCATGTGGGTAAAGCATTTAATTCCAATTCAATAAAAAAATGTTTTTTTGAATAATCACCAGTAGATAGTCATCTACACATACATAAAAGTAAAATAGCGTATTGATAACTTGTTTGAGCTTTTGAAACCACCACATCAGTTTTCAAAATCAAAAAATCAGTTTTCAAAAAATCAGTTTTCAAAACATAATGTACTTTTCTACTATAACTTTCATTCCGTGCTCATTAAATTTTGACGAAGTTGTTTTAAAAACAAAATGCTAACGAGGAAGTCATTTTCCTTCATTATTTCTCATTATACTTCAACCTACTACTTCATCCTGTTGCAATATCAATTGCAATGTATGCAGGGTTAAGTTGTATTTCATTAAGAGGCGCTCACATTTAGTTGAGTAGCATATTTTTTATTTAAAGTAAGGAATTTTTCGCCACGAATTTCGTATTTGTATAATTAAAAATTTTCTAATTTCGTAGTAGCTTATTTTAGTACCATTACTTTAGTTTATGCCTCAGATAGCATCTCATTATCATACTGATAAATTTCTTACTTTGTGAATTCCATTTAAATTTCGTAATTGTAAAATTTTAAAAATACAATTCTAGTTTAAAATGTTTTTTCAAGTTTTCAATTGCTTAATTTGAGTTCTGACAGTTTTATTTTTACTGACATGGATACTTTTATAAACTATAATATAAATGTATGTTTAATGTACCGATACAAACATAAAAAAAATATTTATGTTCCTCAGAGAAATAATTTCTTAACATAATGAATTGATACTACTTTTACCAAATTTTTTTTTTAAAAATATAAAAAATATCTTTCCTAAAAATAATCATTTTATAAGCATGCATTGGTATATTTTTCTAAAGAACATAAAATTTTGAAACAAAATTTTTCATTTTAATCGCAAAGCCCATTTTTCCCTGATCCAAAAAAGCTAAAATATATATTTCTAATAACATAAATACTTATGCAGTTTAAGAAGAAAGTTTAAGACAGTTTTTCTTAAACAATATGTTTAGTTTTGGAGTTTGTATAATCGAAAACTATAACTATTTATAAGAAAAATCAAAAAACATTTTTTTCAAATTTAGAAATTGCTTCTCTGGAACATGCAGTTCTAGAGCAGTGATGTAACTTTAGACTACTGATAAGAATCAAGTCTCAAACTAAAATCAAGATCAACATTCTTCTAAATAAATATAATCCTCAATGAAATAAATGCAACTAATGAGTTATAATATTAATTCATTTAATGACTAAAATTATACTAGAGGAAAAATCTAATTCCCCCAAAAATAAGGACATCTCTACTGCTAGTACACCAAAATGTTGATAAAGCCAATTTTCTAATAAAAATCAAAGAGGAAGGGGAGGGAATAAGAATAAAGTAGAGTTAGAACTTATTTGTTGGGGGAGGGTGAACAATCTCCCATGAAAAATAAGTGTGGTTTGAGACTTCTTCCCTGCAAGCTTCAACAAAATAATTATATGACAAATGTTCCAAGGATGATTTTGGTGTGGGTTCTATCTCCACACAGGACAAATTAGAAATACATTATTAAGAATTATTTTACACCCAATAAATGCTGAAATCTATTGCATATAAGTCTAACAATCAATTAAATAATATTATCGAACAGTAAAATAATTCTAAATTTTTAATATATGCCCCCTATAATCCCAATACTCCCTTTCGTCCAAGTAAACAAGATTGATAAAAGGGTAATTTTAACACCGTCTCCATAAGGCGCTCAAATGTTGCAGGTGCATTACAAAAGCCAAATGACATCACCTTGACCTGTCATTGTCCCTGTCCCATGGTGAAGGCAATCTTTCTGCGGTCATCAGGATGTACCTCGACCTGTCAGTAACCACTTTTAAGGTCCAAAGTCCAGAACTATTTATTCCCTGCGTGAGTATTTAATGTGTTGTCAATCCTAGGAAGCCATTCCGAATGTGTTGTCAATCCCAGCTATCTTTCTTTGTGATGTCATTCAGTTGACTATGGTAGATACAAAATTGTGCTGAGCCATCTTTCTTCCTGACTAGAACAATAGGGGGAAACGAAAAGACTCATCGATGGTTGAATAGCATCGTTCTTTTTCAGTTCATTTAGAAGTTTAACCACCTCTTCATATCTAGCAAATGGTAATCTCTGAGGTTGTTGTCAAATAAGAGTATGATTTCCAGGGTAAATTCGGTGGTGCGTTATTTTTTTATGTCAAACATCTTCCGGTGATCTGGAAAAGAGTTCTTTCAATTTAATTTCTATCTAATAATCTTTCTGCAGCCTGAAGAAAACATCTCATAAAATGTTCAGAGGACTTGTCTAAGGTTGATTGATAGTTTCCACTAATACAGATCACTGGAGCACAAGTCGCCCACATTTCCCCACGCCATATAGGACTTTCGCTTTATCACTCACATTAGCGTGTCTCACTGGTATTTCCTTCCTGGGAAAGGCTGACGAAAGAAGCCACCACTACTCCTAAGTTGTTGTTCATATCTGGATATTCTATTATGCATATCGAATATTATTACTTTTAGAAAGGATTTTCGAAACAATTTTATCTTTTCTTGGCGGAATTGCAGTTTCGTTCTTACCTTTTACTTGATAGGCGGATTTAATATCTGGATATATAGTCTTAAACACGGCGATGTCTTCTGAATTTGAGTGCTATTCGGTATTTTTAAAGTCCCATTTATTGTTATTTTCTAGTAAAAAGTCTAGTCCGAGAATGAATTGTCTCTAATATCATCCAGATTTGCCACATGATGGTAATTGACATCTCCAAATGTAATCTTAAGTAATGGTATTTGACATCTCCAAATGTAATCTGTAGTATGACGCGGGGCGAAGTAGAAATTAATTTTTCACCTAATTACTGAGCCAAATCTGTTCTGCTGATGGTGACATTGGCTCCGTTATCAATTTTCATACGGCATGGAACTCCGTTAACATGGCCCATTACGAAAAGTCCACTGTCGCCACCTCTCAATGCAGAAATTTACGACACTTTGACTTCTACATAATTTCTGGACATCTAAGTCACGCGAAATAGCCACAAGCTAGTTTATCTGCTGCAATGAAGTGTTACATTATGTTAGTGACAATGGAAAATTAAGTTTTATATACCTGCCAAGATGATTTCCCGTCAAAAGTAGAAGATAGAAGCTGGAGATGTTGATAGTATTAATTTGGATTCTAGTCTGTTTGTCTGATATTTATTTTTTCAATCCAATTTTGTATTAAAGTCTCTTTCACTTTCATCGACTAACTCACGGAATTTTTTCTTGTATAATTCTATAATTCTCATTAAACTGTTTATTGAAGGTCTGTCTGAGATATTTAGACTAATAACAAATGAATATTTTCTAAATTTTATGCATGCTTATAAATTCGTAACAGTCTGCAACTCATTCAATATATGTTTTAAGAACATAGTTTCATTCAACATGAAAAATGGTTATTTTAATTGCTCCAAAAAGGGATAAAACGTTGTTAAAATGCAATTGATAATTTTTATTTATTAAAAAAAAAACGTTTTCATTCCTATTACTTTTTATTTTATTTAGTTTTTCTATTTTCATCTTATATTAATGTAATTCGTGCTAGAAGAATAGAAGAAACGAAAAAAGTATTATTTATATTTTATACTAATTGTTCACAAAATAAATTGATAGCCCTAAACCTTCAAAAGTGTGAAGGAAATTTTTTAAAAATTTCAACAAATTCTATTTAAGGACATATTTTACTTAAACATGATTCTTGCCGATCCCTTCAAGCAAAGGTTCGATTCCAAAACGTTATTGATTCTAACCAGAAATTTTAATATATATATATATATATATATATATATATATATATATATATATATATATATATATATATATATATATATATATATATATATTAGAAATTGGGAGTGTAAAATACGCCGTATCACGTGAAACGTCTACCGTATACTTTTTAGTTAAGGTGATTATTTTTTTTAAGATATTTCTTTACAATTTTTTTAGCTTTAAATAAAATGTATTTATATTTCTTTCTTGATTTATTTTTTGATTCAAATATACATTGCTTTTTCAATTCACTAAATAGTAATTATACATATATATATTTCTAACATTTCTTTTCATTTCTGTGCATTTTGTTCCACATATATCTTTCGCTTTTTTTCATTTTTTTTAGCTTCTTTTATGCAAGCAGCTTTATATTTCTTGACATAAAACAAAACTCTTTTTTCCAGAATTGAGAAAAAAAAGATTAATTTCCCCGAAAAGAAAGTTTCTTCTTATATTGGAGAGAATGGTTTCTTCAAGTTCTATTTTCATTTGAATTCGAAGGAAGTTCATAAAGTAGAGTGAAAATGTTTACCAGTTCTTCAAATAAAACATGTTGACACCGTGTAATCCTAGTTCATTTATTAAGATTTGCTTCGAGTACTAAAGTTGCTGATTTGTTGTGTATCCTTTAATAAGAAGAGATGTGCCCTTAAATTGTATGTCTTCACGACACTAATGAAATTTGCTTTACCTTTTCTATTATCATAAAAAAACACAACATTCCTTCCTTTAAATTACGTTTTTTCTTTGAACACTTAAAATTGTTCTTAATATTTTGTCTTATCGTAGCTATTCAGAAAAGAATTTTGACTGCATTTGGGAAAAAAAAACTTAATGAATATAAATGATGATTTTCACTCCCGCCTATAAATAAGTAGAAATGATTTTCTTCTCTTAGGACTTAAATGTGTTTTTCAAAGTCAAAAAAGAAATTAAGTAAAATAAATAAATAAAAGTAAAAAAATAATAAAAACCAGTCATACTGTGCCTTAATGTAAAGTTTCAGTTTGCAACTCTATCGCTCAATCCTCAAAAAAGTGGACATGAGGATGAAAACTTTAACTTCCTTAAATATGTTTGAAGTGGTGTATATTAACTGTAAAACTTTATACTATTTTATAATCAAATAAAAAAGAATAAAATTTTGTCACTAACTTGCTTGATTTAATTTATAAAATGACACTATGGAAAGACTTTCGCAAAAATTTTTAGATTTCTTGGTCTCGTGCAGGAATTCTGGGAACATAAATATATAATCTGACAGCTATTATTGAGAGTTTTTGCCCGCAGAAAGGTGTGAGCATAGTTTAATTTTACTCTTAATCGTTGTCACATTCGCAACAAAAAGTTGCATTTATATCTCTATAAAAAAAAAAATTTTTGAGTGTAAGTTTTGATACTTTGTATTCAAAAATAGTTTATTAAGATACTTTAAATCGCCCAAACAAAGAAAATTAAATATTTTAATTAAAGTTCCTGTTAAGGGGGTAACATTTATTTAATACCACACTCACAACATCAATTTAAATTGAAAACAAATACTATTTAAACAAGCCATTAGCCATCAAATTCATGTAAAAATAATGTGATGGAAGATATGTAAATGCCAGCAGAAGCTATCCTCTCTGATTTAGTTTGCGATCCCCAGTTAATAAATCAAAATTAGCCTTATTTGAATATGTAGCGACGCGTATAATTCTTTTTTTTTTAAATTTTTCAATGCTTTTTTTATTTCCAAACTCTTTTAGTTGCTTTTACTTAAATGAAAGGAAGAAATAAGGAAACAAAGAATCATTGTTACTTTAATTTAAATATTTATTAAGTTAGCCTGAAATGTAGATACGGAATTTGAAATTAAAGAAAATGTAACACACAACGTTTTCTTGTATTAAACATTTGAAATCATTTCAAAATAAATATTTTTAATTCATTAAATATGTATTTTTGGACTTAAAGCGAATTTTCCTCATTAATACATTAATTTCTTTTTCAGAGGAAGAAATACCAAAGAACGATCATGAAATCTTTAAAAAAAAGAGTGAAAATAAGTCATTTAAATTTACGAAAGAGACAAAATAATAGACAAAAAAGAAAGAAGGAAGAAAATTAAAAATAAATAAATAAATAAAACAAACCACAAGAGGCAAAAGCAGAATGAGAGGCAAAAAGCGAAAATTAATATTACTGCATCAGTCTTTAATATATTAATTAAAAAAATCAGATTCTGTGTGACATTATTTCATTGATCATACAAGTCACTACAGCAATGAAAACTTGAATTACAATGAAAGCAATGAATATTTAATACGCAAGCAAGAATTGAGAAGAAATGGGAAAATAATAGAATATTCATTTAAACAGTATTGTCTGACAAAAAAAAAAAAAAAAAAAAAAGTTTACACAGTCGTTATAATTCGCAGAATTTCGAGTTTTTGATATGAAAGATGAATATGAGTGTCATTTTCATGTCATACCCACATCATGTCGAAGTATTTTTTTACAAACTGAATAAAATATTGTGCAACTTTCCGATATATAAGTAGTAAACGTTGAAATTCATAAAAATTTGAACCATTGCCTTAAATTATTTTAACTAAATGCCAATTTAGTTTATGTAAACGTTGCAACCACAACTTTGGATTTGGCGATATCCGGTCTAGTTTAAAATAGTTATCTTGATTTTACAGTTTTTAAAATATTGAAGCTATTTCTTTATTTTTAAAATTAAAAAAAAAGACAGCTTTGTGAATTTCTTACACCTAGATTCAAACTTTGAAATCCGTGAATAATTCTAAATTTGTGCATGCTTTATGAGTTCCAACATTGTTTCTTTAGAGTTACTTTTCAAATATTAAACTTAGTAAACTTTGTAAAATCAACGGATTTTCTTCATTTTGCCATAATGAGCTATTTTCATAATTATCACAATGATTATAAGATAAAGTAGTCAAAACCCAAGAGTCATAAATGCAAGCACATAAAAGTTATAAAAATGTTACATTATATAATAAAAATCATTATGAGATATAGAGTGTTTAAATAAATGCCTTAACTGTGAGAGCTGTCTTAATATTTCCGTGTTTATGTTGATGTTTATAAGCACGTAAAACTTAACATAATTCTAATAACTTTCTTTATGTTGAAACATGAAATGATACCATTTGTGACCGAAATAATTCTAAAGTATGCACGATTAAAAAATGGGAAGACCTTAAAGAAAATACTTTATCTTAAAATAAGTTGTATTAAGGTATTATATAAAAAAACAAAACAATAATAATTATTTTCAGAACCTCCCTACGTACTGAAAATGTATTGATCACAATAACCTCTCTTTAGATCAAAGACGCTCTTAAACAAACTCAGATAGGTTGAAATTAATGTAGCAGCAAGTTTTTCTTCAAAACAATGCTTTGTGTGGGCAGCTTTCTGTTACTGATGTCACAGTTTTACTTTTTTATATTAAAGTATTAAATTTGTATTAATTTTAATTGTTAGTTATTGTCTTTTTTCCTCCCTGGTCTCACAAATCATTGAAAACTATGGGGGCTTGCTTGCGAGATTTTGGAAAATCCGAGCAATAAAATAAAATATTTTTTTCTTCATTTTAAATTCCGTGAAGGGGATATGAATGCCCATATGTGCAGCAATTCCGTTCTATTCTCATGTAGGAGCAGTAGATAAAAATAAAGAATAAACTTTTTGCTGTTTTGAATTCCATTGTGATTTTGAACAGAAGGGTAGTAAATTTTGTTGGGAAAGGCATTAAATTTTGCTGGGAAAGGCATTAAATTTTGCTGAGAAGGTCACTAATCATCTAGATGTCTGGAATCTTCCGGAATTACAAGAGTAGAAAAAGAAAGAGCAACTCAAACAAATAAAGTGTCAAAATTTAGATCACAGCAAAGATTAAGTAGCATCTAAGCTTAGAGTAGGACTAGAACCAACTGCGCATCAGGATTTAGAAACTTTAATAAGTAGTGTGAAAACATTAACATTGCCAGTTAGTGAGAGAACCAACCAAGAGTAGAATCAACTGCGCATCAGGATTTAGAAATTTTAATAAGTAGTGTGAAAACATTAACATTACCAGTTAGTGAGAGAACCAACCAAGAGTGAAACCAACTGCGCATCAGGATTTAGAAACTTTAATAAGTAGTGTGAAAACATTAACATTACTAGTTCCCACCAAAGCTGAAACTTAACAGTTTTTCCTCAAACCTTAGAAAGGTTTTTTAAGGCCCAAAATGTTCCTAATAATCTAAGGCAGCTCTACTTGCTATTGATTGCTCTACTCGAAGGAAAGTGCAATAATACTCCTTCATACATCACTGAGAAAGAATTGAAAGATTACGTTAAAATGAAAGATTTAATTCTAAAAGAAAATCAACCTCTACCGCAAGATATTTTAAATAATTTTCACCACGCTCGAATAAATCATGCCGAAAATCACATTAAATTTACCACAAGTCTTCGATCTATTTTTGAATGTAATCTACGATTGAGAGATAATGACTTTAAATCATTGTGCGATTTAATTACTTTAGATAACCTTTATGAATCTTTAAATAATGATACTGCACATCACGTCGGTTTTCGTTAATTAAAAGGGTGGCTGAAACCCCTCGAACTTGCTAATGAATGTGATTTACTTTAAAAAATAAGCAATTTCATGAAAATCAACATTCAAATAATTCAAATTCAACAGAATTTCAACATCGTAGCAAAAGTAATTTTACATACTCTAAAAGTGCACAACAGGAAAAATATTTCGCACCTAACTATAAGAACGTTAAACCAACTGGAAATCGCAATTGCTGTATGTGTGGATCTAATTCTCATTTTGTGCGCTTAAAATATGCGTTAAAAATGAAAAGTCAAAATCAAGCTACCTCTTTTGAAAATAACGCTAACCCGATAAAGTAAATTGCATGTAAAAATACTTTTAGAGAATAAATATGTAAATGAACTGGAATAAATGGATTTAAATATTGATGTTCGCAAAATTAAATGCCGAATAGATAGCGGATCAATGATAAGTTGCATGAAAGATTCTTTCATAAATTTCTAAGTTAAATTACACTTAGATACTGTTCAATTAACCAGTTGTTTTGGTGAAAAAAATTAATGCGAATCTTCCCGTCTTTTTAAATTGGCTCATGTTTCGAAATGCAAGTACTATTTGCCATATGCCTCAATCAATTAACTTCAAATACAATTGCGTCTCCTAAATTATGAGATAACTTCTTGAAGGTCAAAGTGCGATTTTAAACGTAAATGAATCCTCAAAATTTATGAACAGGGAAGTTAAAAATAATGATTCCTCTTTTTTATCTAAGCATAACAGTTCTGAGGGTGAAAATAAATCAAGGTCATGTTCAGATATTTTGTGCTATCTGAAAGATCTTCATTTTTTAAATAATGATGATGAAAATTTGTCCTTATATGTTATTAATATTTTAAAAAATTCACACATTGATAAAGATAATTGTTGTCATGTTGATTTACAGGGTAACAAAAAAGTATAGGGATCACTTTTGTGGTTATCTACCACTAAAGTTTTTAAACCTTTTTACATATATAGCATACTGATCTAAAGCTCTGCTATTAGACTTTCAATTGCAATACTATTTTATAAAATTACAAAAATGCCTTTGAAGAAATTTGACGAAAAGCTAATTGGTCAAGTACAAGCATTTTTAGAACTTCGCTGGAGCCACAGGATTATACAAACCCATTTTAAAAAGAAAGGTATTGCGATTTCACTCAGCCATATCAGTCACATCAAGAATTCAAGACTCGGAACGATGCAAAATAATGCAAAGCCGAAAAGAAGTGGACGATCAAGCAAATTGGAGAAATCAGATTTGCAGAAGCTTGATAAGATGACATCAAAACCGGATCCCCCCCACTCAGGCAAGCATGGCTAAAGCTCTTAACGTGAGTCAGCAAGTTGTAAGCTATCAACTAAAACAAAAGTTGAAGAAAAAATGCCATAAAAAACCAAAATGTCACCATTTAAGTGAGAGATCGATGCGGATTAGGAGGCAACGCTCATGGCCCCTCTACAAGCTTCTCCGTAAGGACAGATGGCGAAAGTTCATTACAACTGATGAAGCTTGGATCTATCTATCAGATACCAATGCTAAATCTAAAGTTCAATATCTTAGCCATGGGCAGAACAGGCGAGACTTGACACCATCAACCACGGTGCCTCATCCCAAAGGCGTAATGGTTTGAATGGGCATATCCGCGCATGGTGTGACCAAACCTCGGTTTGTGAAACCTGGGGCTAAAATAAATTCTGAGTATTACATACAGAAGATATTGAAGCCCTTTCTTAAGGATGATTACTGCAGATTGTACCCTAATGGTGATGCTGTGTTTCATCAGGACTCTGCCCCATCGCATGCATCTAAGGTCACCCAGAAATTCCTAACAGATCAGCAAGTGAAATTCCTGAGACCAGAACAATGGATTCCAAACAGTCCTGATGCTGCACCATGCGACTATTTTCTATGGGGACACCTGAAAAACAAACTGAATAAGCGAAGAATTTCACCATTGAGAGGCCTTCAAAGAGCTATTAGAGAAGAGGTGCAGAAAATCTCCCAGGAAATCATTTTGCGGGCTTTAAAATCATGGCCGAAGCGTTGTAGACAAATCTATTATGCCGGAGGTCGACATATTGAGAAGCATCGCTGAATTTATGTAATAAATTTTGGAAATAAAAACATCCAAAAATGATCCCTATATTTTTTTGTTACCCTGTATTTTATATAACAGATATGAAAGTAAGAAATGATGCTTTTGAACATATCAATAACTATGTACCAAATAGAGTAAAATCTACCAATTTAAAAATGATTTCGATGAAGTACCTATTTATTTACAATCACGAAGGTTAGCCTATTATGAAAGAGAAATGGTAGATCAGCAAAATAGCGAATAGTTAAATGAGGGAATAATTAAACACAGTAATTCAGTTTATGCTTCCCTTCTAGCTTTATACAAAAAGAAATATGCGTCGTTGTTATGATTATAGAAAGTTGAATAAAGAAAATTATTAAAGATTCTTTTACCTAAGATAGATGATGTTTTAGATCAATTACAATTTGCTAAGTATCTAAAGTGCAATAGATGAGAAACAGGGTTTCCTTCATCTTTCCGTTTATGAAGATAGTCAAAAATATACTTAATTTGTCACTAGTACTCTACAATATGAGTTCACTAAAGTTCCTTTTGGCTTAGCCAATAGCCCGGCTGAAGAGAGGTTTATTTTTCATACTTTTCGTCATTTAATTAATAAGGATATTGTAGCAATTTACATGGATGATATCTACAGTACCGCTCAAAAGTATCAGTACACCTAGAAACTTATAAAAAAATGGCAAAATTCAAAGTATCATAACTTCTTTAAAAATGATCAAAACTGATTGTACTTTAGCTCATTTTGAAGCTTAAAATCTCTACTTTTATGAACTTTAATTGTTTTTAATTAATATATTTTGCAACTATGTACAATTACTCTAAACAATCATTAAAAATTGTATTAATTTTTTGTGAAGTTTGACGCGATGTACGGGCACAAAGGGGTTAGATATTGTTAATTTTTATTATACCATTGAAACATTTGGACTTTTAGGTTTCATTTAAAAAAAAATTCCAAAAAAACATGTTTTTTGACGAAGTTATTGTCAAATAAAAAAAAAGGTTTTTTTTCAGAATTTAATGATTTTTCAGCAATTATAATGAATTTTAGTGTAATTATAATATGATATGAAAATTTTTTAATTAAAATAAATTGAAATTTAATATTTCTCGATAATATTATTTCATAATTTATTATAACAATTTTAACTTTTTTTTTTGGTATATATATTAATGAAATAAGAATCAACGTTTACAATTTAATATTTTGAAATTTATTTTTTCGTATTTTTCTCAGAAAAAATTTGAATTTTTTCTGAGAAATTCATTCAAAAATGCACATACATTTTTGTTTTCAAAGTAAAAAATTTTTTATTTTGAAAAAATAAATTTCAAAACATTAAATTGTAAACGTTGATTCTTATTTCATTATTATATTTTCCAAAAAAAAAAAGTTAAAATTGTTATAATAAATTATGAAATAATATTATCGAGAAATATTAAATTTTAATTTATTTTAATTAAAAAATTTTCATATCATATTA
>NC_141766.1:53233490-53321944 GCF_982258835.1 Parasteatoda tepidariorum
GAACTCTTTCGTATTTTGTAGAGTTGTCAATAGTCTGATTTTTTCTATTTTTCTTCATAATCGACTTTAATTTTCGGTTATCAGATTTTGTCATTTTAATAAATCTACTTCCCCTTCATGCTGAGTTTTTGCCTTACCTTAAGTAAAATTGATTACTATTCGATTGATTACTATTCGATTATACTATTAACTACTATTCGATTTGGTGTTTTAAGTTGTTTTGAAATCTCAAATACTTTCACAACATTTTGTCGCATAAACACAATCCATCCACTTTTAAATTCATTTATTGATTTTGTTGATGACATTTACTAAAACAAAAACAACTAACTTTACTAAGTTGATTACTATTCGATTGATTACTATTCGATTATACTATTAACTACTATTCGATTTGGTGTTTTAAGTTGTTTTGAAATCTCAAATACTTTCACAACATTTTGTCGCATAAACACAATCCATCCGCTTTTAAATTCATTTATTGATTTTGTTGATGACATTTACTAAAACAAAAACAACTAACTTTACTAAGTTAAAATTATATTAAATTTAGTAATAGAGTTCTTATCTCAGACATTAACTTTTTGAAAAATATCAGTGAATACATTTTTAGCCGATAAGAATTAAAAAATAGTATATTCTTTAAATGAAATGAACTTAATTCCCTCAATTTATTCGATAGATAGCAATATTATTGTTTTAAAAATAAGCCCATGAATCATTACGTTATATTTAGAGTTTTCTACAACAGAATATTTATTATGTCAAGTGTTGTAACTTGGAACTGTAACGATTTCTAAAACTCAAACATAATGTGGGAGAATATTGTAATTTCGAATAGTCACGATTTTTAAGCGCTTAATTGTTTTGTTTTATTTCTTATTATGACCTCAACTATCACACCAAAAGTTAGTTTTTGAAAAATTGACTTCTTATCTTGCTGAGAAAAGGTAAATTTCGTCTCTTAAAAGCAAATTTTCTCTTCCATGCATTTTCTGAATATGAAATTCAACTTTATTTGGTCATTGAAGAGAGTATTTTTAAATGTTTTAGTTATGAGAAAATACTGATAGTTCATTTTTGTATTACTTAAACCATGTGGTGATTGCACCTTAGGACACCAAATCAAGTTGTACCTTGCGACGGTAAAGTATGGTGTACTTTGGAACATGTTTTAAGGTACAACATAAGCAAAACTTGTCATAATTTTAATATCTTTTACTAGATGAAATAATTTTCTACTGCATTGCAATCTTTTGAATACAGGAAATACTATAATCTATAAATATATTTTAGTTTAATGTGTTATAACAATATTTTGTCATTTATTTTGGTTTACTTTATGAAATATGCGTAGAACTATGCGAGCATAATGGTACAAGAGATCCTCTTTTTATATCTGTTAATCAACTCTCATGTAAATGATTGAAAAACTAATGCATTATTTTTGAAATTTCCTTACATCTCTCCAATTAATAGTTTAAGTAATCTTCCTGAGATCCGAGTATCAAATAAAAGTGATTTTTACTTTGAAATACACATTTAGGAGAATTCATAAATGCAATAAAATATCTTTAAAAATCTCAGTTAACATTTGTTTTAGTTAAAATTAATTAACTTTTTTCAGTTAATTTTAATTGTTATATTATTTTGCTTATAGTAGGCCTTTATCACAGCGTATTTCGTCGCCTTTTAGTCACGAAACAAAATCCAGAAATATAATATACTTTTGTGCTGCAACGATGTCCAAAAGGGTTATATGAATAGAATTTCGTATTAGTTTTTATCGTAATTAAAATCTTTGACCAACGAGGAGGAAATGAATTATATTTTTAAGTGGACAATAACTTTGTTTGGGCATGCAAACGGAAACAAAAATCTTAAGGCATTATTGATAAAATGCAGAGGATTGAAATCTTCATATTTCTTAAAAATAAACATGCATTGATTTTAATAAAATGTTTAACATTCTTTGAATAAATTCGATTTCTAGTAGAAAATTTCGGTGGCTTATTCTCGATTTGACCCACTTTTGAATCGGTAGAATGGATCGCGTTAATTGGAAAACTATTAAGTGAATGTCCCTAGAATTTGTCAATAATGTAGTCGGCATCGTTCTCCGTACATCTAAAAGCAAAAGATAATTTGTTTGTTTCCTCCCTTATAAAACGATACGAGTCAGTTTCTGTTCGTTGTTCTAATTAATTAACTGTTGTTCAGTAAAAGCCTTAACAGAAGAGTAGAAATTTGGAATGCTCAGTTTTTTTCTTTTAGCATTGTTTAAGAATACAATCAGCTAACTTTTTGAAAAGCGCTGGTTTTGAAATGATTAGGAGAAATTTAAATATTAAAAATATTCTGGTATGTTAAAAATTCATGTTATGGAAATAAATCGTCGGTGAGCTACTTATTTTAGAAAAAAAATATGATTAAAAGAATGAGCGTAACTCAAACTGTATATTTAAAGAAACTGAGCACAGCTATAAAAGCGTATTTAAGAAAATGGACATAGCACAAAATGCGCATTTATTACGAAAATGAACACAGATAAAAATGCGTATTTAAGAAAACGGACAAAGTATTTGAATCTGTTTTTAAATTGCTCTTATGAGTATAGTATTTTTTTATTTTTTTATTAAGAATTAACTAATGAATAAAGAAAATCGTAATCTAATATCCTCCTATATCGCTTAGAGCGCGGGAAAAAAAAGTTCTAACAAAAAAACATTAGTTTGCTTTTTTTTCTGGCTTTTGTATTGTTTTCTTAACTTGTGAGACATTTCTGGCAAAAACGATAGTTTTGGTAATTAAAACAAAATATACTGTATTTAAACCATTTATTTGGTAATTTTCTGTTCATAGGTGACGGTTGACTGGAAATTCTGCTTTTCTGGATATCAGCTCTTATCTCCAGAAATTAAGTAAGAATACAAAACTGAAAAAATAATTTTTTTATCAAATAAATAGCTTTTATTCCACACTCCAAAGTATAACAACAAAATAACCAGATTTTCAGAACTATCATCTATTTTACCATTTATTTGGTAATTTTAACCCTTTGATGTTTATACCTTTTACACACTAAAATACTAAAAAGCTGTTTACACTTCTATAGTTAATTTAAAATGGCGGCTTATTTAAATGATTGATAGGAGTTTGATGATAGTTAATTATTATTTTTCCTTAATATATCTCTCAATTACAACAAAAATAAAAAGAACATGAATGAGGATTTCAAATTTTTAATAAAAGTGTTTTTTAGATGTTAAACTCAGATATATCAAGCTATGGTCTGTTCTATCCATCTTTTAAGGAGAAATGAGATTTAATTATTTATTAATATGCACAAGCTGGGTTTCTTCGTAAATATAAAGTATGATTTAAATATTCCTTTAAATTAGAAAAGAAGATAGCACAAGTATAAGAAAAACAGCAAGAATACGCATCCAGTGTTACTACATATATCCTTTGGAGAGGTTAGGGGAACAGCGATATCACTCTGCGGTATAGCTGGTGTACAAGGTTATATCATTTGACAAAGAAATGAGAACTCTGTAGGACAAGCCAAAGAAGGCCCGAGGAATTTATTGCAAGTAAAACAACCATACATTATTGAGTTTATCAATGTCGAGATGAACTGTCCTCTTACCAAACGCTCAGAAACGTTGAATTAGCGGGTTCAATATTTTTGTGCTGTTTTTTCATGGCGGTAAAAATCTCCCACCGCAGCGATTTGTTAATGACTTTTGGTAAAATGGACAGTAAAATATTTTTTCATTATCATGGTGTTTGATAGAAGTAAGTGAGGTAAAGAGATGGTACATTTACCAAACAAGTTCCTAATTTTAACGGTGCTAGTATAATTTGAGATAAAGCAAAAATATTCAGTTTGATAACCTCCATTTTATTTATTAAATCCTTAATAACACCATATTTTATCGTTTATTTTTCTGAAAGTCATAACCAAATCGTTAAGGTTAAATATTACCGTATTTTTTGTTGTTCCAACAAAGCCAGAAAGCATGGTAAATTTTATGATATTCTGGTAATTTTGACTATATTTCTTTAGCTTTTATTATACTAAAACTATAAAGTGATTGATAGTTTTATTTTATGAAAATACTATCAAACTTTTTTACTTTACAATTTCAGTTTCAATATTAATTTCATTTCCAAATAATACTACTACCGAACACTAAACCAATTGTTCATTTCACCAAAAGTCATTACCAAAAATTATCACCAAATCACTAGAGCAAGGATTTCCGTACTTTTTGGTGTCCCCATAGAAATAGAAAATACAGAAAATTTAACCATATGCTGGAAGTTTTGATCATGCTTTTTTCTCAGCGTAAATACTGTAACTGTTGTTTTATAAAGTTTTTAAAAACACACCATTCTCTTTATAGGGTTGCCATGTCTCTCAAAAATATATATTATGATGGTACTGAATTAACGTTGTAAGAACATCGTTCTTTGAATACCACTTTATTATTTAGAAATCAGAATACGAACATATCGCGTTAAAAAATTTTATCTGTACCCAGATGTCGTAAAAATTTGAGTTTTACCATAAAGAAATGATATGGACAATGTCAACATATATACAAAACGTAAATATTTATGGATACAGCATTCTAATCTCTATCTGCTTCAGACGCATTGCATTTAAAGCTAACAGCATTATACAAAATATTGTCAATAAATAACTAAATGAATAAATAAATATTTGAAAAACATATTAATTAGATTTTGCCATAAAAATGATATAGACGATGTCAACATATTTTCAAAACGTCAATATTTTTAGATAAACATTCAATCTTTATCTCTTTGAGGCTCTTTGAAAAAAGAATTTTAAACCTCATCTAAAATTATTATCTCAGCCTCTAATCTATTATAGTTAAGGAAATACCTCTAACATTATTGAATATCTTTACATTAAAATTCACACAGAGAGAGAAATCTGAGCCTCAAAAGAAAAAAAAAATTTCCTGCTTTGGCCCCTTTTAAAACTCTTGAATATTTCCTTAAATCATCAAGGGAATCCAGGGAACTTTTCAAAGATGATAATTAGAGAATGCCAGCAGTCTTTGAATAAGTCATAAAAGGAGAGAGGGTTAGAAATCAGAATAATAAACATCTGTATGATGCCAGAGTAATCGAGGATGAAGAGTTGAGATAATTTCAGCAAAAGGGAAATGCGCAATAACAAATGATATCAATCCTTGAGGGAGATCAATTGTTTGAGCTGTGTCAGCGATAATCCAGAGCCTTGGGCAACTCACGAACAGACTATCAGGAGTGTACAAGAGACTTCCTATAGATTATGGGATTATAGCCTATCTTGGATATGTTTTTCTATCGCTTGATTGAAAGGATTAAAATATGTACCGCGTCGCAAGATGGAATAGTCCATTATTTTCTTTACATTTCCTCCGACACTTGTAATTGTTTAGATAAGACTAAGAAGGGTCCTCTCTTGCGGAGCTCGCTCAAGTGCAGCGATTGCACTTCTTCAATTGATTCAGCTACTCTTTCAGAAGATTAATCTGAATCCAAGCGGATATTATTTCTCATATTCTTAAGAAATGTTCGGTCTGGTAGAAGATTTTTATTTTGTTAATCAAACAGTGAAAGGCCACGTTTGCAATGGTTTCTATGGAAACATAAGTTTGGTTATTTTTTCATGAATTTATTCGATGTAATTTAAATATGATACAAGACAGCAAAAAGATAACATATTTATAAGAGTAGCAGTAAAAAGAAAAACCTTTTTTTTCTTCTTTTTTTCCTCATTTGTATATAAGCTTACAGAAAGAGTCCTTTTTCTAATACTTCAAACTTCGCACATTTTTATTTCACTAATCTTCTGGCATCTTCACTTTAAAGATAAAAAGTTGGTATAATTAAAACTTCATGAAGTTTATGCATAAAATAGGCAAAACATTTTCAAAATGTAAAAAAGAAATAAAGCTGGGGTAAAAACTAAGAAAAGTTATAAGCTTTCGATGCCGTATGCAATGAATTTTAGCTTTTATTATACTACAAGGGGCAAGCGATTTATGTTTTTTTTAATGAAAGTACTATCAAAATTTCTTCCGTTGTAATTTGATTCAAACAAAATTTTTTACGTTTTTGCGTTAACTTCATTTCTAAATTTTATTCATTTACTATTACCAAACACCAAAACAAGTGTTCATTTTACCAAACGTCATTACCAAAATTAATTAGCAAATCTCTGGAGCAAAAATTACCGTACTTTGTCTTCGCATAGTACCAGAAAATATGGTAAATTTTACCATATTCTGGTAGTTTTGATCATACTTTTTTCTCAGTATAAATATTTTTAACTGTATTTTAAACAGATTTTAAAAGCACACCATTCTTTTTTCCGGGTTGTCACGCCTCTTATAAATTCAATACAGTGGTACTGATTAACGCTGTAATAATTACATTTTTAATAACCACTTTATTGTTTAGAAACATGGATTCTAACATATCGCTTTGAAAAGTTATGTCTGTAATGCACCCAAGAGTCGTAAAAATTTGAGTTTTTCCATAAAGAAATGACATGCACAACGTTTCCATATTTACCAAACGTAAATATTTAAAGATATAACATTCTAATCTCTATCTGTTTGAGACGCATTGCACTGAAAGCTAACAGCATTTTACAAAAAAATGTCTATAAATAACTAAATGAATAGGTAAATATTTGTAAAACATATTAATTAGATGCTTTATTTTCGAATACTTAATGAAAAATACTATATGTATGCGTTCTATTTCTTCCGGACATTTTGTCAACCAACTTTAGACACAAAAGTAAAGTATACAGCTTTAAAATTGGCTTACAGGAAGCATAAGTTCGTTTTTATTTAACTAAAAATAGAATTTTACACCTCATCTGAAATTATTTTCTCAGTATCTAATTTATCATAGTTAAGGAAATGCCGCTACCATTATTGATTATCTTTGTATTTAAGTTCAAACAGAGAAAGAAATATGAGCCTCAAAGGAAAAAAAAATTCTTCCAGTATTGGTCCTTTTTAAAACTCTTGAATATTTGTTGAAATCATAAAGGGTAACCGGTGAACTTTTCAAAGATGATAATTAGAGAAAGTCAGCAATTTTTAAATAAGTCATAAAAGGGCAGAAGGTAAGAAATCTGAATAATAAACATTTATATAATGACAGAATAATTGAGAATGAAAAATTGAAATAATTTCAGTTCAGACGCTGTTCATTGTAATTTTATAAAGCAGAATTTAATAAGTGATGAAATCGAATAGCTCCTGAGAAATCAAATTTCAAAGAAGTTGTATAGTATAATTGTTGAACTTTTTTTTAAGAACAGTTTTGATTCAAATAAATCGTTAATTTCATTATCGTATATTCTAAATGTTGAAATGAAATTGTGATGAATAAGTAATGGTCAAGATGAGACTTAGTCATGAGTAGCCAATGTGTTTACCTCTGTAAATTAACAGGGCACACGGTTCAGCCAATACCGAAAAATAAGACTTTAAAGTTTAAGAATTTAAACAAAATTTATATAGTAGTTAAATATCTTTCTGATGGCCTAAATCACAACCTGCTTGCTTGATGCTTTATTTCAAAATTTGAAAATCATTATAAGGGGTTATTAGCCTAACCGTATACTATTAATATTTATTTCCAAACCCTGTCCCGCCCCTAAAGGGGGCATCCGGGTAATAATTATACCGGGTATACTATTAATATACCGAACCTCATCTTAAAGTAAGCTTAAGTACCAAAAAGTTCTGTTCGTTAAGTTTGATGTCTAAAAAATTTATTTATTTAAATTGCAATAATTTTATTTAAAGATGAAATATTTTTCATTATCGTTATCTAATTATATTTAAATGATCGCAATAAATATCTCTTTCAAATGTAAAACAACACTCGATATAATAAAAGAAGTAAAAAAGAAAAACTCCTACAAATAAAAATACTATTATAACAAAGTATTCGAAGACAAATCTGTACTATATTTGTTATACACACTATTTTATCTATTATTTTATATATAATTATTACATTATTTCATATTATTTTATGCGCGTAATACATAATATTTGTAGAAATTTAATAAAATAAAAGAATCTTTTTAGTTTAATTTTTAGTAGTTGGAAATCATTAATTTTTGGATCAAAATAATAAACAAAAAAATTGATCGCCAACCAGTTTATCTAGCTGCTGTTAACGTTACTTTCCATCTTTTGAGAAATGCTCACTAAAAAAATTTATCTAATCCAGAAAAAAAATGAAGTCGTGTTCTTGTTTGTGAGTTGGACTATATATCGCAAAATATCGATACATTTCAATCATTGCAATGATGATATTAAAAATATATTCTTACAGTATATCGTGAATACAATGAATATAGACACGCGATAAATACGGAAAAATATCGACACTCAATAAATACTGGAACTCGATAAATACCTAAAAATGTCGACCCTCGATAAGAATTGAAAATACCCACTATCGATGAATATTGAACATCGTGACCCAAAAAATAAAACCCAATTCCGTCAAGAAGAGAGTGGAAAAGGTTTTCCTTCGTAGTTCAAAGACATTGCTGACTGAGTTACTGTGCTTTGCTTTGCACTATTTCTTTAGTTAGGGAAGACGATATAATAAGTTTATTAGAAGATATATCTGTTCCGCAATATTTAGACCTAAACAACAAAATTAGCGTTTCATTATTAATCTTAGAAAACCAGCGGTCCAAAAAAATATATCTCGTATAGTTTCTTTTTAAATCCGACTATCTCTTAAAAAGTTAACAATAATGAACATATGTTGAAAAGTAACATTAAATCAGTAACGCAGAGTGATGCAAAAAAGCAATGCAGATAATGTATTTTAGTGTCAGTAATGCACATATGTCGATATGTCAGAAGATATATCAGTATTTAGATATACATCAGTAATGCACATAATGTTTAATATTTGGAAGCTTATCATCTTACATTTAAAACTTTTCAATGACCAGCTTTCCATTTTATTTGTAATACAAAGATTAATAATTTAGAAAAACCGTTAGAATTCTTCTAAAGGTTTTAGAAATTACAAATTATTCGTGAATTATTTAATAAAGAAACTTGCTTCCATACGTGATCGAAATATGCTAAGGCATTTAACGCCGTCTATCTTGAATTATGCTACTTATATATACAAATTTAGGCCACAATTATTTCAAAATAATGTAAAACGATTTACAGCTATGAGCATAAGGCAAAAAAATAAATATAAATTCTAATTTTATAATATCAGCTACAATAAAAACCAATTTTTACCATTATTTCAGCTTTTGATGCAGGTGCAACAGATATTTTTTAAGCTTCATCAACAAGTTATTTGGCTGCTTCGAAAGAAACAATTTCACCCAAAGGTCTTATGGCTTTCAGTAAAAGGCAGAATTTACGATAAATTTTTTAAAATTACATTTACGCTCCATCTTCTCCATTTATTCTTTCTCGAATAAGCGTTTTCAAAGTAATATTTAATACATGCCATACATAGTATTTCAAAATCTCACTTTTTAAAAATATCATTCTAGATTATCGTTATTTTTTCAAATAATATCTTTTCTCATGTTTTCTTGAAATATAGAACAGCTATCAAGAATAACTAGAAAACGTTTTCATTTAATGCATAAAAATGCGTAATTTTATTTATATATAAATTCAAAATCCGTATTTTTTATCTCTTAATTTTAAAATTACTAAACATTCATATTTACTTGATTATTAAAAAATAGCCTTATATCCAGAAATGTTTTTTTGGTGTTAATGATGCTGCTTACTTTTAATATTTATATGCATTATAAGAATCAATAAAATATGCAATCAGTAAATAATATGTTTATTGCTATAAAAAAGCATATTTTGTGCATAATAAACATACATAAATAATGCTACAGAAACTTTTTTTAACAATCGTTTATTAGGTAGAATTTATAAAATGTTTCAAACAATTGTTTAAAAGGCAACTTTTATGAATAATAAACATACATAATGTAGCAGAAATTTTTTTAACATTAATCATGATTTTATATAAAAATTTTTTTCCCTGTTAAAACAAGCAATCAGAAATGAAAGCGACAGTAGTAAAGAGAAAATATCTCTCTAAATTCAAAATATTTTCAGGGTTTTTATTCACTTTAAGTATAAATAATAAAATATAAGTTTCTCTAAGAAATACAAAAACTTAACAATAATGTAAAAATTTTATAAATGGAACAAAAAAGAACTCTTCAATTGAAAAAAGATTACAAAATATGAAATGGAAATATGATTATTTTATAACTTGAAAATAAGAACACTTTCATTATGCATTTAGTTAAATATTTTAAAAATATTCGAATTTTACATTATTGAAGGGTTTCTTACTTCCCTAAAAAATATGCTCTCATTCATTATGACTGGAAACATAACAATGATTTTATGTTGTAGTTACATCACATGGCATTTCATAATTTTTGACATCAGAATACTTCTATAACACTGTGGCATCATAATGTTTTTATGAAATCGTGGCATCATAATGTTTTTATGAAATCGTAGAATCATATGGCATTTTATAACTTGATGCACCATAATACTTTCATGGCAGTGAGTCATATTGTGTTTAATGGCTTATGGCATCACAATTTTTCTCAAACGTATTCCAAATGTTTAATTATCAGATCCTAAAGAGAAACAAATATATTCGATATAATACAACAAAATATTATTCAATATATAAAAGCAAATTCGAGATAGTTCCAATACAAATTTTGAAGTAACTTTTCTAAATCGTTGCTTCATTGATTTATTTAAAATAAATATTTTTTTTATTAATGAATATTTACAGCTCTAGTTAGAGGAAAACAAATAGTTTCATGACATTTACAGAGTGAAAATCTGACCATGAGATCAAAAATTATTGATGGTAAAAAATTTAATTTAGCTGAATTCAAAGCACACAAAAAAACAAAGATTCTTGAAAATGAATAAGTCTAAAAAATAAAAAAATGTTGTTTTTTTATGATTAGAAACACTCCGGAATGAGAATGGGTACCTTTTTTAAAATTTTTGAAATTATAACTAATTAAGTAATTTTAATATCGCGATACTTTCAATAGATATCACACTGTTTTCAAATAATTATTTTTAATAATTTCATGTCTTAAACATTATTATTATCATTATGATATTTCATTAAACCTACAATTCTTTTCCGAAGGATTGGCTGTTGAAATATTTAAAATTTGAGAAGATTTTTTGTGAGAAAATACTTAACTAATTTTCAAAAGGTATTGATATTGAATCCTTAGCTTAAATTATTGTGACTCAGGATTTTATTTGAAATTTAAACTTGAAATTAAAGAAATTTATTTATCAAATAATTGACTGAATAAATGTTTCTAAAAAAAAGCGAATTAAAATGTTCACCACCATAAGTGAACAATAAAAAGTTCTTAAAGATCGTTGTCTGAGAAAAATTAAATTTATGCAAAAAAAAGAAGCTATTAATCATTTCTTAGCAAGTTTTTCACAAAGATTGTGACAAACTTCCTCCTGAGTTCAAATTATAATTTTTGGCATGAATTGATCGCAGATATTAACTCCAGATATTATCAGTTGACTTAACAGTTGATTGCAGAAATTAACAGTAGTATGGTATGTTGCCCATGTTATTTTTTTTAAGCCGCATAAATACTAATTAGGAAGGTTTTTTAAATAGTTAAAAATCTTTTCAAAAGATGGCGACACACTTGCTAGTAGTAAATACAGTGGAACATACTCGAATCTCTAGTTAAATTAAGAAAAATATTTTCACTCAGCGTCATTTCATTCTTAAGTGGTTTCTACAATAAACAGATAATTTCACTGGGGAATTTTTCAAACAAGTTTGTCTATTATTTTTTTTAGAAATAAAATGAGTTCATATACAATATTTATCAGACATTTTTACAAATTTTTTTCAATGATTTTTTAAATAAGAAGTAATTAATTGTTATCACTGAAAAAACTTAATATGCTTATTTAATTTATAATAATTTTTAGTATTTAATTTTTGTCATTCTTTACAGTTTTTTAGAAATTTCATTACTAATTTTTTTCTTTAAATATATTAATTTTAGGCAAATGTTATATTATATCTCTTGAGAATAAATTATAGCTTCAAAACAACGTAAGACATACAATTCTTTCTTAAATTTAAGATAATGATAAGTGAAAGTTTAAAAGAGAATCAATACTTACTATCAAGTGTAGTTAAGTTTATTCTCATCTGTCATTTTTCTATTTTATTGACCCACTTTCTTCTTCAGTTCCTACAAAAAAGTCTTCATTGAATAGTCAAATTTATTATTTTAATTAATTAAACCGTTCAATGTTTAATTAATTATAAATTTAATCACATAGAAAAAATAGAATAAAATATTCCAAATTAAATAAGTTTTAGATAGTAAATTAAAAAATCATGATCGATTAACAAATACATTTGAAAAATCATGCAACTTTTACAATTTAATTAAGTATTTTAATACTTATCAATAACAATGACTCAAAAAAGACATTAAATCTTTATGTAATAAACAATCGTTAAAACTATTCAATATTGTTTTTTATTTTCATGTAATTTTTCAAAATAATTTAATTCAACATGTTTCTTAAGAGTAATTAGCTCATATTTAAAAGTAAAAAGCAAAAAAAATCATTAACTCATAATTTTTTAATCCTGAGAACATATTAAAAAATTTAGCAAAAAAAAATCAATAAATGAATAAATTCAAATCATTTATGTAAGTTCATTGATTTAAACTTAAATTTTATGAAGTAAATAATTAATACTGAACCAATGTGAAAGATAAAAAATAGAATTATTTTTAGATAAATAAAATTTGTTAAATAATTGTAAAAGCAAGACATAATTCATCACTTAATCTGTAAAACACACTCTTACTTAATTCAATTTGATTCAGTAGTTTTCTGAAACATCTGGGGTTATTTTATTGCAACCCTGTACAATAAATTTCTTATTAATATATCGATAATGAAGCACATGAGAAATGAGTTTAAGTTTTTAATCTAACATAGGTTTTATAATAGTACTGCATCTTGTAAAATCTTTGAAATCTTTTTAGGTATTTGGAGTTTTTCAAAACATTTGGAAGTAATTTTTGATTGGTCGAAAAATAAAACTTGATAATTAAAAAAAACTGCATTTGCTTAAAAAATCTTCAAAAATCTTACCGATTTTATTTAAACTTAACTCGTACAATAATAAGATTGAACAGTTTTAATACCACTTTCAGAGTTCTCAATTTTATCCTGTATTATTGTAATTAAAAAGATCACAAACAGACGATTTCAATTTAAAAAGATCTAATGATTTTATTAAAGAACTTATAATTATGTGTAAAGAAACTTTGCCCTATTTATTGAACAATTTTGTAATAATAATTCATAAACCTTTTCTGTGAAAGAAAATGTGTTTTATTAGCTCAATTAATTCAAAGCAAGCAGCTGAAATTTAAATAATATTGAAAAAATTATTCTTTTAAAAGTATTATAGAGAGTAAAATATGTATAGTAAGAAAATAAACAAAGAAGGAAAGAAACAACAATGTCACGGAAACTCGCCTTCTACGTTTTAGCACTGAAATTAAAAAGAAAAAAAAATTATGTATTCATAATGAATCTAATCACTTATCTACGTATCTAATCACTTATGGTTTAGTTGTGTTCTTATTTGTTTATATTTACATGTAAGATGCTATTCAAAATATACACTTGGATTTTAGAATAAATAATATGGAACAATCGGGAACAATATGATGTTTTAAAGAAAAGAAGAACATTTTGAAAATTTATTTGTACAATAAATAAAACATTTTTTATTCCAAAAAGTGATAAATTAACTTCTGCATAAAATGTTTAAGGTCTTCAACAAATTTTTGCATGCTACCAAATGTGGCATAATAAACCACCAAATCTTAAGATTCATGGACTACTTAAATTTCCAGCATCGGTTTTCTTCCATTGAAATAACAAGAAGAAACGAAAGTTGAAAATGCTCTCTCTCGATTCGGCCTTCATTCACATGGTTTCATTATGAGGACAAAAAATATCATGATGTGGTAGTTATATAATATTTTACCTCTGCCAGATGGAATCGGTCTTAGAGTAAGTTTAGTACTTCTTAAAATTGAAAGCATAGCGATACACTGCAGTTTATTTTCATTAACTAATTAAAGAACATATAATTATTGGTTTTTGAATTGCTGGCAAAGAAGGTACTGTCATGATATAAAGTTATTATATGGTTCTAGAATTATAAATTTTTAAAAATAAATGGTTCTGAAAAAAAATAAAGGATCACAGAATAAATGTCAAATGAGTGATAACGAATAACAGTAGGAAGAATCCCTTTCAGGATACATAAAAATTCAAGAATAAAATATAAACCGCAATTAGTCACAATGAATGAATTAATAAGCTTGTTTTACCTTGTAGATCATCGTTTTTCTACTACCGGTCAGCAATCCCACCACTAAAGAGTAAGGGGAATTAACTGAACAATTTTCAGAACTAAGGTTAAAATCACAATTCAATACAAAGAAAATAATATTGTCTTTTTTTCCAACTTATTTATGTGATACTACCTTTTGGGTAATGAATGTTTTTTTTATACAAAAAATCTCGTCCCTGTTTTACGTGTTGCTGTTAAGGGTTTTGGTATCTGGAATTGACATGTTAGTCAACTACATACATCATATAAATTTAAGTTATTTAATTTTTAAATGCTTTTTTCATTTATTTCGCATTGACTTGAATTCTTTCGCCACTTACTCATGGTAGTATAATTTAGTTTCTCTATTTTTTTTATTTCAATAACAAAATTAATATTTTATTTTAATTATATATTTATTTTAATTAAGATTTTATCTTAATTATATATTTATTTTAATTAAGATTTTATTTTAATTTAAATTTTATTTAAATTTAAATTTTATTTAAATTCAAATTTTATTTACATTCAAATTTTATTTATATTCAAATTTTATTTATATTTTTATTTTATTTAAGTTAAAAGCTTATTTAAATTTTATTTATATTTGAAAAGGTTTAAATTTTCTTTCTGTTGCAGAAATAGTATGTGAATGATCAGAAACAAACTAGTTTTAACCAGTTTGTTTCTGGTCAAATAAGTACCACAGTTTTGTAAATGCAAAAACTATACCAATTGTTGAAATTACTCGTCCATGATTAAACACTAAAAATATTTTACCTGTCCTTCGATTGAATCGGGTAGAGAATAAACACTGTTGTAGATCATGATCAGCCTCTGTTCATTCCGACGTTCTTCTGCAACTCTAGATTGACGTAAATAAACTACCATTACTAAACTTCTCATTAAAACAAGAATTAATTTTAAAATTTAAGAAAAAGATCTAATTAATAATTAAAGAAAAACTCTGTTTTACCGAGAACTATCACATTCACTGTTAAAATTTTCATTCTAAAATTACGGTAAAATAACAAGCAGCAGTCTGTTCGATTAACCGTAAAGTTTACGGTAAAAAAACATTTTTTTCCTTTATGGTTTTGAAACCATTTACAAAAAGCATGGTTATAAAACCATTTATACAAAACTATACGGTTTTCAAATCATTTACAGTTTGCATTTTTCACAAACGTATTAAAATAAAATAATTATTTAACGAGACATAGGAGCTAGACTTTTCATGAGGTAATGGGCATTGAAGGGAGTCGGAGACTAGAAATTCTTCGTGTGCTGAAGGGAATGGAGGAAATTTTGTGGTGTCAACACGATGACTCGAATTCCAGTATATTCTTTGTTCCAGTTCCGCGGGTCATGAAATTTACAGTTAAGCCCACTCGGCGGCTATGATCTGTACACAGGAGCGCAGAACTAAGTACCTTCAGCAGGTGGTTCTAGTTGGTGCTCTAAAATTCTGGTTGTTTAACCGTATTAGGTGAAAGTAGTTAATAAACAGTTTTTCTCAAACTTAACAGTTTGATTTCCATTTTATTTACGGTTATTTGACTGTTTTGATTAAATATTGTGAAATGACTATCAATAAATTGTTATTCAACCATTTTTTCCTAGAAGTTTCTAACAGTGTTTAATGACACAGTTCCTTTCAGTTATACGCTAGTAAATCCTCTCAAAATCCACGGGATAACCCAGTAATACTGCGGTAGTTTTCCTTGTGAGTATAGTTTAATCCGTTAAATCCAAATGCATCGTTTGGATCTTTTGGACAAAATATCGATGTTTTATAAGAGTCCAGCTAATATAAGATGTCATAAACTAATGCCTGTTTTCTATTTACGAGTCCGAATAATCACATTTTACACAACCTAAGACAGGACTTAGTATTCTTTGTAGTCTTAGTAGTCTTTGTATTACCGCAACTGTTCAAAAAATGCTTGAAATAGACTCACAGCAACGCGTGAATAATTAAATAAATACGGAAAATTAAATAAATGATTTTGACAGTATATTGGTTCACCTCCTTAGATGCATTGTCCAATACATTCGACAACATGTGGAATAAAATTTAAAAAATAATATTTTAAGATTTCGCAAAGTTATTGCTTGTGTAAATATGTAATAGATTTAATTCTAGTTGGCAGGATTTTTTAATGTAAAGGGAAATTTATATAAAAGATTAGAAGCTTGATTCAAGTTAAGTTTTGGACAGTTTCATGGTAAATATACATCTTATTATTTGAGGTAAGTGCATGTACAACATTCATGTCCAAGACGAGTAGTAATACATCGAAAAGTTATATTAAAATACTAAAAATTATGATGCATATATTTTATATAATATTTAAAAATAAATTATAAAAAGTAATTAATTTTGATTTTTGGAACTTCAGAAAAATTCCTCTTATCGCAAATTTGAGTTTGTTTTACTTATATGTTAGACATTTTTAAGTATTGTTTTTTTTCCATTATTTAAAGGTTAAAAGTTTGATTCAAGTAACTTTTAGTATAGATTTATTGAAAATAAATAATTCTTCAAAGCTACATATTTTTAATTAAAAATTGCATTTTCCGTTACAGGAGATTATTTTTAAAAATATATATTTATAAATTGGTTTAGAAAATTAAAATGGGGTAGAGCATCAGAATAGAGTCTTTATTCGAATGAGGAAAGAACTTGAAACAATCTTTCTAGCTTCTGGATATTTTTTGAAATCCCTTCTTCATTATTTGATAGACAAAGATGTCCAGAATAAATATTTTCTTGATAGAATTCGTTTGGAGCTGTACCACATGCTTTGCATTTCATCTATTATTCAAGAAATCTCTTTCTGGTAGAAGCCTGTACTCTTATTGTGTTGTTAAGAGCCCGAAGCTGTCCTTAATGCTAAAATTCTTCAACAGAATTCGAAGAAAAGCTTTTTCAAAAGGTTAGCATTTCTTTCTAAGGTATTGGCGCAATATCAGAGTAAAGGGGAAGTTTGTCACTAACTTTATAAGAGTATTTCATTATCAGTAAGTATCTGGACCTTCAAAATCAGTTTCTTTTACAAAACCAAATATTTGTCAGAAAAGAATTCTAACCAATTCAAATTTAAATCTGTAAAAGTTTTTCTTGAAAGTTGTAAACTAATGTGGCAAAAAATTACAAATATATTGAAACTTGATTTAAGAGAATATCGATTTTTATTATTCCTTTAACAAGTTCATGTAAGTTATATTTTACTTATTTACATGATATTTAACTATACTTTAGGAAAAATATTCTCGAACATACATACTGATTAACTATGCAAATATTAAAATAATGTATAATACATAATTAAAATAAAAATTTACACAAATAACTTTTGCATTTTAGCAATTAGTTCATTCCTACAAAAATTATAAAAATGATTTAAATTTAAAAAGAAAAGTGACTCAAAAATTAAATGATTAAAATAATAAATTTTGATTTAATTGAATGCAATGAATGATAAAAAAATGATGAAGATGATAAAAAAATGATAAAAAAATGAATGATAAAAAAATGATGAAAGTGATAAAAAAATGATCAAAGCGATAAAAAAAAATATTTATCAATAAGCAAATATTTTAACTAGATAGAAATTTGTAACATTAAACTATTCAACTCAACACTTTAGCATAATTTTTCGACATTATTTTGAAAATAAAATTTGCTGAGATAGACTCATCATTGTTCAGTCAGGTAGCAGATAAATGTTATCATTTAAAGCTGTCATAAGTGCCATCTAACATTATTACTCTTACAAGTAAATTATCAATCACAAAAGACGTACAAGAGATTGTTTGGTTGTTGACGTAGCATTAAAGCTACACTAATGAACTGTTGGCGATGTTCTGGAATTTATCCTAAATGGCAATCCAAAGACATTAATGGCCCATGCGCACACTACAATACAGCTATTTAGATCGGAGGGCAGACGAGGATCGTAACCATAAAGCCGTTATACCACACTTCCCAGTAACCTACCGTGAGCCGTGGTGGTTCAGAGGAGAGAGCGTTTGCCTTCCAATGAGGTGAACCCGGTTCGATCTGACCACAGAGCTGGCGTAAAATATCCTCAGTGGTAGACGGATCATAGCCCTTAAGTTAGAGAAACCTTGCCGTCAGGCTAACAGTGGAAGGTTTCAATAGTTTTCCTCTCCATGTAACGCAAATGCGGGTTAGTTTCCTCAAAAAGCCCTCCACGAAGACAAATTTTTCCTAAAGCTAGATCCTGGATTTTCAAGGCTACCGACTTGAACATTAGTAGTCTTAAACCCCTAATCGGGTCGGCTGTTCGACGACGGTTATAAAATAAAATAAAAATCACCTACCGTGCATGAACTTTTCCTTCTCTGAAAAAAGCTGGAGTCATTTTTTGTAAAAAGTAATTTGGAAGACATGAAAGCAATAAAAAGACTTATTTCCTAAAATAAAATCTACTTTAGAAAAATGTCTTAAAAAGATTAACATTAAGAGCCAACTAATTTAACATTTGACTATATGATCTATTCCATATTTGTGAATATTCCAGAACATAACAAGATCTTGTCCAAATAATGATGGCTTAAGACAGAAAGTTATTTTTTTTATATATATTTAAGACAAAATGTTTCTTATGTCTAATCATATAAAAAAGAAGATTTTACTATTTCCTGAAAAAATTTAAAATTACCTAAAAAATACTCTCCTGGTCTATCCAAAAATTTTCTTAAACTTATTTAATTTATTCAAAATTTTAATAATTAAAATAATATTATTAAACTATGTAGATTTGAAGGTGTAAAATAATAGTTCTTGAATAAGTTTAATTATTTAATTCACCAAATTCGTCCCTCGGTTTTCATGTTCCCTTGCCCCAGAGAATTTTTCTATTATTTTAATAACAAATAAAGAATCGTTAGTCTTTTTCAGCATTGTTTATTCCCACTATTCTGTTGGTGTGTTTTAAAGATCTGATTCACTTGATGTTAATATTATAGCTTTGAAGTTCTAAACTGGGTAGTGGAAGGTAACAACTTCTGCAATCATTCTCCTGTGCAACAGTTTTATGAAACATACAATTTTTTTTACAAAACAATACATATTATTATTTGTAACGATTCTAATAGAAGATGTAATAATGATTCTAATAGACTTTCTTAAGCCTAAATCTGCTTTTAGAACTTTGTAGCAGACTTTATATACATACAAAATGTCACTCTCCTGGCATTTTCTGAACCAGAAAATTGACATAAAAGTCAAAATCGTTAAAGCTAGCTCCCTTTATTTTCTTCCTGTTAAGTGCATTAAAAAAAGTATGTACGATTTTTTTTAATAGATTTTTCAAAGCTCTTTTTGTTTTTAAGAATTTGTGATTTTAAAATGTCAAGTTCTTAAAAAATCACCAACATGTAGATAAACAATAAGTGGGGTACATTAAACTATCTTTTTATGTATACATTTGTTGTCCTCATTGCGCATTTAATCCACGTGTTTCTGTTGATAACTTATTCAAGAAATATTTTCACCCAAATTTCAAATAAGTCTATTTTTTTGTATCAAACATTATTTTGGAGACTTTCTTCAGAACAATATTTTTAACTATAATTTCTTTAAACTGGTCGGTGCGAGCCTGGTGTGGAATTAGTATCTATCAACTCATTGGAACGCGAAAGCTCCCAACCCACTACGGCTTGCGATACATTTATAACTTCTCACTTCTATTTTTTTCGAGTTGAATATTTGAAATTTGATTACGTAAAAAAAGACCCAATTTTTTTCGCTCACAAATTTTAATTTGTTTTATCACTGGCGATGCAAAGTCGACCCATTTTTAAGTTTACGGTTATTATTATTCAACTCCGTAGCCTTAAATATGATCCCTACTAAGAAGACAAGGAAACTCCTGGAATAAGCATTGGATTAAACTAGCTTTGAGGAGGACGTTTTGATGGAACTAGACAGCATCTGCGTTACATGACGAGGAAAACCCACAAAATTTCCCACAGTTACCTCGATGGCAAGGGGATATGTGACCGAGGATATTTTTATGTTAGCTTTGTGGTCTGTATTTAAATCCACCAGCTATTACTGGGATTCGAACCTGGGTCACCTTATTTGGATGCGTGTGCTCTATCACAACCCAGGAGATAGAATATAGAGGATGACTATATTATTTTTTGATGGAAAATTTAATTTAAAAGTAAATGTAGCCAAGTCATATTTCTTTATTACAAGAATGTGAATCGTATATTTCAGTTAAGAGATTACTGAAATTTAAAATATTGCATTTAATCAAGCGAGTTATATGTATCTTGAAATTTATCGCAGAAAGTTATTTTTATATCATCATTCTTAGAAACAAAAATTGTTTCTTTAATTTTAGAATTCATAAGAAATGAAATTTAAACCATTTTCGGGACATTGATTCTCTTACAATTTGAATTCGATTTCTAAAATTCGTCAAAAATTAAAATTGAGAAAAATGCTGTTTCATTGTTTTACGTCAAAAACTGTATTTAAATTCGAAACTTATAGTATTGAAATCAAAATGAGTTATATTTTGAGAGTGACTCAATTCAAAATAATATTTAAAAATTATAAAGTGACTTATAATTTAATTTGAAGATTTATCTTAAGGAATGAGATGTTTATGTTGTTTGTTGTTGTTATGTCTTTTTTCCTATTTTATAGTTAACTATATATGTATAGCTTTCGTCCTTTTTTTTATTTTGTAAATCATTATAGAAAAAGTAAGAATAGAGTTTAAGAAAAAAATGCTGTGTAGCAAAAACAAGAAATTCTCGTTTTTAGATTTTAATTGTTTTAGTTATATAGTTTCTTAAATATGCATTAATTTTCTTTCTCACCGAAAAGTATATTTACTTCATAAAAAACAAACATATCAAACTAAGTGAAATTTACACATGTATTCTTTTATTCATTCCTGAAATTTTCTAAAACATTGTTTCCTGTATCTCTTTGTTAAAATGTCTTTTCATTCTACAAATCAAAGTTCAGATCTCAACAGTCGATTTCTTGGGAAGAAAAGAACACACAGTAGTTACAAAAGAATCTGAAACTGCTCAAAAATAAGCCTGTTTTTTCCCCAACCTCGTTGCTATAGTAACTGGATGGTCACATCTGGCAAAATTCGCAAACTATTTGCCAATAGCCACAACGCATCCAACAGATAAAATGAGTTGATGTAAGACCCAAGCTCTTTTTGAAATAAAATGTTGTATTTACATAAAGCACTATTTCCACATAACTTACTATGCTTATAACTTTTGATCTACTGTAAGAACTATTGTAAATGTGCTTTTACAATTCTCATAAGTACACAGCAATTTCTTTCTTTTTATTTATAAGAGTAAATGGAGAAAAAAAAGGAATTCAAAATATTTGTTGCATAGAGAGTATTTAAAAGTTGAATAAAACACTTAATCAAACTTTTATGTAAAAATTCTGCAAAATTAACAAATAAATAATTTTTTTTGTATGCAGCTACATTTCTTTTTTGCATAGAATTCTCATTTACGATTTCGATTGATAGAAAAATATATTTTAATAAAAAGAAAACTGTCACAATTACTTTGTAAAACGGCTCTTATTTGTTGCATGGAGAGTTATTTAAATTAGAAGAAATCCTCTTAATTACACTTTTATGTAAATCATTGTGAATTTTCAAATTGTTTGAAAAATTAGAAATAAAAAAAACTTGCCTTTTATGCAGTGAGCAGAAAAAAAGGAACACCCTAAATAACTTTTAATTTAATAATCGGATTTTCACGTACTAAGATTCTATCTTAATGGTTTGAAGACCTTACCTTAAATATGCTAGTTAATTAGTTTCATAGTGCTGACGAATAAAAGGTAATTTTTTCGATGGATTTGGATTCCTTACCTTTATAGTCTGAAGCTGCAATCCGAGAAATATAGTCACCATAGTTTGATTAGGGAAGAGGTCAAAATTCTGGACGCCTTAATGGGAATATTAATTTTATTTCCGCCATATCTTTAGAACTTATGAAATGAGTCGAAACATTTTTGCACGCTATTATAAAATTTGATTATCCATGGATTTTCGTGCAAAAAATATTTTTTATAAATATTTATTATTTTTTATTACTTTATTTAAACTATTAGGGAATATTTCGAAATCTAATGTATATAATTTTTAGAGAAATTTTCATTACATTATTTTTAAAGTGAATACTTTTATGCTGAAAAATACAAAATTTGAACAAAATCGGTTGAAAATCCTGATAAAGAAATGTCAAATATATGACCTTTTAAAAATTATAAGGAAACTTTTCTACTAAACTGGAAACTATTCGACCGATTATGTTCAAATTATGTAAATTACATGGTATTGTATAGTACATGTAAAATTACATAAAATTACATAATTGTTTTGCGAGTGGCACTGCGAGTACATAATCTGTGATATCCAACTGGTTTCTGTTGGTTCTATAAAGATTTGATTTCAAGTATAAATCCTGTAAAAAAAAAGAAAAAAATGGAATTAAACCTCGATATAATGAACTTGAAGAAAGCCATAAAATATTTCGTGGTTTTAAAGTTTCTGGATACCGGAAAACGTAACACTTTAGTCAGACTAAGAACAGAGTTAACATTTAATAATTTTTAAATAAGTATTTGCTTCAAAATCAGAAAGATAGCATGAAATTATTTACCTAATATCAAGTTAATAAGGATTTTTCACTTACATTCAAAATTGTATTTAAAAAAAGTTTGCTTTATGTTCCTCTTCCGCCTTTGCATATATGTGTCTCAAATTTGGCATAGTTTTCAATGTTTCATGTTTGATTCCAGACGTAGATCCAATAAATATTTAACAATGCTGGAAGAACGATTCAGACAACTTCTTTTTGAAAATCTTTCTTGCGAGAACTATAAATGTTTTGCAAAATCAATCAAGAAAATTTTTCAAAATTAAAGCAGTTAAAAGAAATCCATAAAAATTAATTATTTCGAATTTTTTCGGCAAATTATTTCGGCTGTAAAAATTGTTTTATGAAATTGAAGACCTATGAGAAATATGTTCAAGTGAAAGATGTCTTATCAAACTAACAAATGCGTTTTGAATTCAGATTTCCCCCCCCCCCATGATATCGAGATTTGACTGAATAAAGTTTTGACAATAATTTTAATACTACGCAGGCAATTCGTAAATTAACCTCCATTTCGCTGCAAATAAAAAGCTGGCATATATTCAACAATTTTTTTAATTATATCTGAAAGGTACAGCTGTTCTTTTTTCAGCATACTCATTACTTACATTGGAGCTTTGGCCATGTCATTTTATTTACTTACCAATGCTTTCTGTACAAAATATTTTCTGCAATCTCAACTAACTTGTTATAGCAGTCAGCAATGCCTCAAGCTACTTCTTCATGGTAATTAACTGATGGTTATTAAAAGGAATAAAGTTTGGGTCCTTCCTGTAGACTATGTGAAGTCTATCATGCAACGACACCCTACGCGATCCACGCCGCATGTCTGTCACAGACAGTTTTTTTTTACTTCAAAGAAATTTTATCACTTCTGCTACAGCACATTTAGTGGAATTTTCAGTGATAGCCAACACGTTGGTTCTATATACTTAAAGCCTTTTTACACGGTCTAAGCTCTTCAATCCAAAAATTTGGTAGAATTTCCCTCTCCAATAAATTGGATGATTCATCGACACTATCCAAATTCTTGAATGTCACTGATTCGTTGGAAGAAAAGTTTGCACATGTGCATTGTTCAACATTTTAAAATCATACTTACATGCCTTTAGAATTACTGAATAAATTCAAATACAATAATAAAAACACAAATAGACCATAACTGATTAATTTATTTTGAATAAAATATATGAAAACAGACAATAAAATGACACAATCTGGAGCCTGCTTGTTGACGTCACAAAACTTGAGAAGCTCATTGGTCGAGGGAGGAAAAACTTGGATGGAAAGTAGAACATGCTCTACTATCATCCAAGGACTTGAATGATCGTTTACACGATCCAAGCTCAAAACAAAACAAGTTTCCATCAATTTCAATAAATCTTCGTCCAAGATCTAGGATCGTCTAAACAGGCCTTTCGTAAGCCTATACAAGGTTCCTAACAAGCTTCCTGAAACTTGAAAACAATTTTGAAAGCTTCCGGTGTATCCCGCCGCTTATTTTATTCTTTCGAGGCGATGAGTGAACAGGCTTAATATTTAAGGAAGTTCTATTATTGTGATTTGTGTTTAAACTTATACGTAATTTTACCATTCATAAAGAGTTTTTTGTAATTTATAAATTCTAACAGGTCATGGATCTAAAACAAATTTAACAAAATTAATATCACAGCATAAATAAAGTGTAAGGTTAGCCATACTTTGATTGTTATCCCTTATTTGGCTATATTTGTGTAAAATGGCACAGTTTGTTATTTTTTGGATAGCATCATAGCAAGCTTCTGGAGTCTTCCGAATTCATCATTGTTCGTTTTGTTGAAAGTTAGATATAAAGAACGCGTTATATTGAAAACACAAGTACAATAATCTTGAATGGTGCTTTTTTTTCAAGCTTACGCTTAAAAATCAGTATGAAGTTGTAACCCGGAAGCGTTACAACGAATTTTAACCACTAGCGCCATCTGTGATTAGCTTTACGTGGCCAACCATTCATAATCAGTAAATGATACTCATATTAGAATAGCTGGAAGTTTACTTAAGTACACACTCTTAAAAACTTCTCGGAAAAAATGGTTAAATAACAATTTATTTAATGGTTATTTTATACCATATTCAATCAAAGGAGTCAAATAATTATAAATAAAATACTAATCAAACCGTTAAATATGAAAAAAAGTAGTTAATTAACTGCTTTCACCTATTGTGGTTAAACAACCAGAATTTTATCGCACCAACTAGGACCACCTAATGGAGCCACTTAGTTTTTGCAACTGTGTGCATATCATAACCGAGCCGGTTAATCTGTCAATCTCATGACCGACTGAACTAGGGTTCGAGTCCCAGTATTGACACCACAATATTCCTCCATTCTTTCAACACACGAAGAATTACCAGTGTCTAGCGCTCTCCAATGCCCATTACCTTACGAAAAGCATATTAGAAGATCTATTTAAATATCATTTTTTACGCTTTTGAAAAATGCTAGTTGTAAACGGTTAAAAAACCATAAAGTAAAAAATGTTCCTGACCGCAAATTTTACGGTTAATCGGATGGATAGACAGCTACCAGGTATTTTACCATAATTTTAGAATGACACTTTTAACAGTGCAGATTGCTTGATATAATTAAGGATTGCTCTCTTTCAATTAATATTAACGTCACGTTACAACAGAGGTTAGTTCCAAATTGCCTTCGTTATAAAGGAAAATTATTAATAGGAGAAAACAGAAGAAGAGGAAGAAAAACAGAAAAGGGACACTTAAACTTGTAAATAGGATAAAAAATTATTACTTACTTGAAATGCTAAGTTTATAGTAATGAAACAGAATACGATAAAATAGGATCACTTACCTAAAGAACGTATCTAACTCGATAAAAAGAAGTTAGAAAACACTCTGTACCAGTCTGGTTAGACAAAACAAAAGTCAAAACATATGTTTTGTCCAACTAGCCGTAACAGGATGCTTTTTTGTGCTTCATACTATTTTAGTACTTCAGCCGTTTCTTGCATCAACTTCTTTTCGAAAAGAAAATAATTTTATTAATAACAAAAATGTATCTAAAATTGTTCACAGACGGTTTTTAACAGTTTAAAATATTCTGTACATGGTAATTTAGAATTGCATCCATTGTTATATTTTGTAATAATTATTCCCTTTGTTTCTGAACGTTTTCAAATTTTTACTTTTTTTTCTACTTAAATTTAATGTGATAGAAAACTAGAAAAATGTTTAAATTCTATTTTTCTTTATAGTTTTTGTTAGACGAATATAAAATTTCTTAAACGTTACAAGTAACATTAAATCCAATTATATTTCAAATTTTGAGAAATAGGAACTATTTTATTTTATTTCACAATAAAACTTTCACAAGAAACATGTAATTGCTTCTATTTCTAGCATTAAAAATTATAACCGATAAACTTTTCAAGATTTAGGTTGCTAATATTTCAAGTAAAATAGTATAAATTACTAAAGTTAATTGAAATACGAGAGGTAATGTTATTATCTCTTTAACCTGATGATTTAAAATCTTTTTTAACAATGAAATGTTTATAAATTCAAAAAATAAATAATGGTTTGAAACAAATCTTTCATTAAAATTTTATTTTAAAGTTGAGTATTTAATAAATTAAGTTATTTTTGTTAATAAGATGTTTCATGTCTAAATTAGTTTTGAAACTTTTATTAAATAAAGTCAAAGGCGATACACAGTGGGTAATGAAATAAATAGAAAAATACAAGTATGCTATTGATTTTTTAACGCATGCTTTAAATTGTCAAACCACATAATTGAAAAAATTTATCTTCTTTTCATTATGTACTACTTTGTGTAAAATTCTACAGAAATGTTCTAAGCTTTATCGATAGTAAATATGCTAATTGCATTTTCTCCTACTTGCTTTAAGACAGCTTGAGACGAGACGAACCTTTTTAAAATACTAATCATCGGTGACTTTTTTGTTCTGGACATAGTTCGAAATGCGTGTTTAGAAAAAGGGACACATTTCAAAATGTGTGTTTAAAAAATAAACATTGCTCGAAACTTGTGTTTAAGGAAATGGGCACAGCAAAAAAATGTGCCTTTTCATATGTTCAACCCAATTTTAGGATCTACATGAAGAATTTCTTACTTACTTTCTTAAACACTAAGCATAGTCATTACGCCACCAAGTCCCCGTGTGGTAATAAGAACTCCGATATTTCTGGTAAACCGTTATCGCATGAACGGAAAAGTTACCAAATGAATGGTTTAAATAACGTGTGTTTTGGAACTAGAATTATTAACCAGGATTATTAACTATTTTTTTTTACCAGAAACGTCATAACCATACTTTACGGTAATTTTACCAGAATTTTTTTCTCTCCATGTACTAGGCCAATTTAATACCACTGTTATAAATTTATAGGACGTGTGACGTCTATGCAAGAATAACTTTTAATATTTTTTTTTCAAAAAAGACTAATTTAAAAAAAGCTAGTTGATTAAGGTAAATGGACGTCATCACATTACTAATTAATTCGGATCCATTAGTTTATTCTTTAGTAAAAAGAACAAATATCGTAAGAGATGACAGAAATGCGATGTTCTTTCTCTTAAACACGCATTTTGGGCATGTCCATTTTCCTGAACACGCATTTTGAGGTATGTCCATTTTCCTAAACACGCATTTTGAGGTGTGTCCATTTTCATAAACTCGCATTTTGAGGTGTGTCCATTTTCCTATACAAGCATTTTGAGGGGTGTCCATTTTCCTAAACACGCATTTTGAGGGGGGTCCATTTTCCTAAACAAGCATTTTGAAATTTGTGCAGAATAAAAAGCTCACAGATGGACGATTTCATTGGAAGTAGAAAATTATTCTGGTTACTGACGTAAACGCAATAAGAATTTGAGCAAAGCGATAAATACTCCTTAAAGAATTTTGTTGATGCAGGACACGGCAAAAATAATAAATAATTTTATCTCTAATAAACTTACATTCAAATGCATAGGTGTCCAATAACAGTCATTTTAATGTCTGTTTAACATTCTATTGAGAATGCTTGTTAAAGTAATTAAACTATAAATATCTAAAGAATATACAGTACCAACCTTTCATCTTCATGTTTCAATTTCATCAACAAACTGTTTAAATTCAACAAATTAGATAGTCAAATTCTTCATTAAATATCATTAATAGGAATAATTAATATTTAATGCCATTTTACCCACTGTGCATTGTCTTTGAGTTTATATTTTCTGAAGTTTGTATAAACAAAGCAAAAAAATTCTTTAACATGGTCTTCGTGTGCTTGATGGATAAAATACTAATCAAATTTTAACAAATGAAAGGGAAGTTATAATACTGTGTAAAAGAATTTTATAAAAAAGCAGTTTCGTATTTTTGAGTCATGTTCTAAAAAGTAACATACGAAAATGTGTTAATATTTTAGCAAAAAAGTAATGTGCTTTAAACTTACTTATTCTTCCTAAAAGTAAGTTTTGATATATTAAAGTATTTTCTTATTCTTTATTGAAAATATATCTGTATTAAAAAGCCATTTTTTTACCTATTGGTTGTATTGTCAAAAAAAAATATAACGCACGCAACATCGATAAATTTTTTCATAAATTTATTATTTATGGCACTCTAATGTCCTGAAATTCAATGAAAAAAGTAATTATGATGATAATTATGATAAGTAATAGTGATAAGTTTATTTAAATATCTAAGTATATTGCATAAGTAGTGCATATTTAGTGCATATAACGTAAATATCAATAGAGTACACAATTAGCTGCAGTTAATTTTATCATTTCCACCTGCATTTTTCGAAAGTAAATATTACGCTAATTGAAGATTGAGTTAAGTTAGAGATAAACCATGCTATAACAGATAACGAAAAATAAAAGTAACAAATAACTGAAATGTTTAAGAATTTTGTTTTATTGGGTGACACCTGATTTTTTATTAACTCACAAAAACACTGGCCGATAAGTGAATGTGGAGGGAGATGTTTTAAAATGATAAAATGTTTTAAAATACTATCCCTTAAACTGTAACTAGCAATAAATATTAGTTTATGTTTATATTTATTTATTAATTTTCGTGCTTTTAATACAAAGGTTAAATAGGGACATAATACAGGCATGTGAGGTTTGGTCCATAACGAAATATTATTTTACGTATATAGAGAGGAAATATTTTTAGCTAGGCAACAGAGCAACTGTGAACATATATGGCAACGTTACTTTTAAAAAGTAACGAGTAAAAGTACAAGTATTTTTAAAAAAAGTAACGAGTAAAAAGTAAAAAGTTCTTATTTTAAAAAGTAACGAGTAAAAAGTACAAGTAAAAGTACAGGTACTAAACAAAAAAAGTAACGATTTAAAAGTACATATCTTGGAAATCGAAAATTCAAAGTAACCTAAAATTTTATTGAATAATATTCTTATGCTTTTTAATGTTTTTGCAAAATTGTAGTTATTTATTTAATTATTTTTAATTTTGAAAATTATGGATTTATTTTTAAATTCGGAAGAATATTATAATATAATTTTATAATATAATAGTATAATATTATTTTAAAATCAAACATAATTTTAATATCAAACTTTTTATGGATTTGCACGAGAAAGAAATTTTATCTATTGATTTTAATTTTTAGTTTACTTTTATTTATTTAAATTACCATTGATTTAAAATTGTTTTACTTTATAGAAACGCGTTTTAAAAGCACAAACATAAACAAAGCAAACGCGGGGTTTCAGAAAGCTTTGTGATCTTTGAGATAGTAAAAAATAATTGAATGTGCAGTATAAGTTGAAACAGAACAGTCTACAGTTTTATTTGTAACAATGGCTAATGCTGAAGTTATGCAAGAAAATCATTTTCCGAACATTTCTGCCTAACGGAATAATTAAAATTTGTAAACGAATTTTAGTATCAGAGGCTAAATTAATACCTTCGAGTTTTCAAGAATTAAAATAGTAATTATAATAGTTTTTAGAAGCGCAAATAGTTCTGAAGTTCTTAGAGATTTGACTGGGCATTGTTTGACAAGGTCGGGCATAAACATAATTTTAGTAAAAAATGTGCTAGGTAAAAATGTATTTAGTAAAAAATGTATTAAGACAAAAATTGTATTATTAATGAGTTCAAAAATAAAATTGAAAAACGTAATAAGAAAATCCAACATTTTTTATTTAAAATGTATTAAACAAATGCATAAAACTCGAAAATGAATGAAAATAACTTGCTAATTAATATTTTTATTCATTTTGCAAAATAATTGCATTTCGAAAGCATTTTTTTTTTTTAGAAAGCTTACCGAGTTTTAGAAAAAGTAACGATTTCATTCGACATTTCCGTTACAAATACTTGTACTTTTTCCCTAAAAAAGTAACGAAAGTACAAGTAAAAGTACTAAATTTAAAAAGTAACGAAGTAAGTAAAAGTACGTTCTTTTTACTTGTACCAGCTGTACAAGTAACGAAAGTAAAAGTACTGCCATATATGACTGTGAAATTGGAACTGAAAGTGATTTTCATAACAATAATGTTTAGAAAAAATGGAGAAAAAAAACACTTATATATTCTTGCTGAAAAATATTGTATAATATATTTAATAATTTAATTTAACGGGGATGAAAAGTTTGAACTAAACCAATAATATTCATAATTTTCATAAATGTTCCGAACCTGTTGCAAAAGCTTTTATTTTAAAATAATAAAATTTTCTACTTTTCGCATTAGTCTGAAGAAACACGAGTAGTTTCCCTTGTAATACTTTTTCAGAAAAAAGACAATCAGAAAAAAAAACTATTGCGAAAGATGCTGATCAAGAATTAAATTTCACTGTTTTTAGTTCAAAACCATGCTTTCGTTAAATTTTATGTTTTTAATATTTTTTATAAGAAAAAAAGAGTATCAAATTATAACGTTGCATTTTGAAAATAATGAGCGCATTTATAAAGTGAAGTTTTATATTCGTATTACGTATGTAATATTACACCGTTTTTATGGGACATTTTGTCAGATAATAAAATTTATTTTAAAGATATCTCGTTTTCTTAGCCAAGTGAATTTGATATAATTTCGTATGAAGTTTGAAATTTATGTATAAAATGTTTAAATGAATGCTAAAATTTTATTTTAAATGAAAATGTATTTTATATTATTATACTTAGTTACATTACTAGAAAAATATCCAATTTATTTTACAGCCATTTGAACATAAAGATCATTTTTTTCTATTATTTATTTATAAATGGATTATAAGTCTTTTAAGGAAAATATTGACTGTTAATAATGTAATAAAAAGAAAAGAAATATAATATGTACTTTCATAAATATTATAAAAATGAATTATAAGGTTTTATCAGAAAAATATTGCTGTTGATGAATACAAAAAGTTAATATGTTGATCAGGGGCAAATACTATGTAGTTTTCTAGATACTAAAAAAAATATGGTGCAAAATCTGTATAAATATATTAAGTTAAAAATTCTTAAATTTTTTAATTTTTTCAAAACAAATTTTAAAACTTAACTTTAGCTCTTAAAAGAATTTTTTTTAACAGTTTAAATTTTGCTAATATAAAATCTATAGGAAAACAGCTTGCAATCTTTAATAACTCAGAAAAAAAATAAATTGTATTCAGTAATGTTAATTAAATAATATTAATAAACTAACAACGCTTTTTTTAATGCTTGTTATGATTAAATAAAATTATAGTGACATAAAAAATGTAAAATGAGAGATAATACTTACCTAAAAGGGCTCCATTATTAAGCGCTCTTCTTATTATTGCATTTGCCCATGCATCTCTAATAAAACCATCCTCTTTTATAGTCTAAAAGAACCAGAAATACAGCTTTATTTTCCTTATGCCCAGAAAGAAAGCTCCTAAAAAAACAAAGTTTCTCATATTTGTATCATGGTTAACGCATGCTTATATTAAACTTTCAGTTATATTTTAGCACTGACACAAAAATGCATTTTAAAGGTATAACTAGTATTTAAAAAACCATAAATGTACCAAATGTGGACTTTTGACTTGATGTCATTTTTATAATTATTAATGGAACTTCCAAATTTTTTTCATTACGCTGTAAAAACTGTAGTGTAATTCCTACTTTAATTTGGTGATAATTTGGTGTTTGTTAGTTAGCTTTCAAGTTAATAAAGAATCAAGTGTTCATATACACTTTATGTTATTTAATAGATATTTTATGACTGATTTAACCTTTCAATGTTTATTATTTTAGCCACTGAATGGCGGTGTTTAATTATAGAAATTTTAACAGGTTTCATTTTTACTACTCATCTATCCACCATATTGTTAAGTGCTCCACAATTTATACTAATTATAATTTTTTTTTTGGAACAAACTCATAGCTTAAAAAAATCAATCTGCACATTTCCTGAATTATTAAGGCCTCAAATTTATTTGCAAATCAAAATGTATTCTTGCAGTATTGACAAAATAGTGAAGATGGCGAAGGTAAAAAAACGCAGGATAAAGGTAAGTAATTGTTATTTTTGCCCCCTTTTATTCACTTAAACCACAAATTATGAAACTGAAGTGCCTCACTTAATAGTGCATGAACAAGAATTGAAACAAAAATTGCTTACTATACTTTGTAATTAACGTTTTTTGGAGAACTACATATAACTATAAACATGGCTAACTTTTATGATATTTCTAAATTCATTTTTAAGCCCGACGACATGAAGTTTATACTTATTTTATGACCATCGTTGAGCGGCTGACCCAATTACGGGCTTACGACTACTAATGTGCAACACCATAGTCTTGTAATTTCGAGCCTAATCCAGAAGACAAGCGAACTCCTGGATCAAGTATTGAGAGAAATTTGCCTTCGTGGAAGACTTTTTGATGGAACTAACCAGCACTTGCGTTACATGGACAGGAAGACCAGGAAAACCACCCACGGTTAGCCTAATGGCAAGGGGACTCTATCCCATTATCCATCTATATTATCCAGGATATTTTCCGCCGCCACTGTTGTCGGCGATCCGGGTTCGGAATTCGTATCGACCAGCCATCGTCGGGATTCGAATCTGGTCCGCTTCATTGGAAGGCGAACGGTCTATTTTCTGAGCCACCACGGTTCACACAAAACGAATTATTCTTTATGGAAATTTTAAATGGAAATACTTCAAATTAAAGAAGATATCTTTAATGTTACTTTAAATATCATATTTTATAATTTTTTTGAGTATGCGTTCTCTGATATTGAAGATTTGGTGCTATCCTCAGTAAAATACGCTTTTTATAACCTTATTGCTCTTCTATTTGGTATTTTATGTTGCTCAGAAATATCAAGTATTTTAATGCCATTTTGTCACCTAGACACAATCTGTCCTCTAAAATCACTAAAAGTATCCGTTTATAACATTGCTTAACGAAAACAACAAGTTTCACAAAGTAAGCTATAGAGTCGCTTACTTTTACATAACTAATTGAAAGATATCTATGTAGATTTTCTACAATTACAATTTAAGTAAAATGACGAATAAAAAAGGGACAGGTGACGATATTACAATTATATCAATTTAATATAAAAGTAATTCATATAAAAATTAATATAAAAAGTCACAAGTTAAGTTTATATCAATAGATAGCTGCTTAAAAGACTTAAGCCCCTTTATCAATATTCTGAAAATGACTAAAAGAAATGAATAAAATAAAGTAAATGATTTCGAGTAATTAAATTTTTTTCTGTTGATAAAATAATTTTTTTCCTTATACTAATTACTTTAGTGCACACAGAGCACTTTATCTTTCCTTTTTTAAATAGGATAGGAATTATTTAATCAGTGTGGAATTAAATTACCAGAATCAACAACTGCTGCAACGAGTATTGTTAAAAACACAAAGAATGCCCGCTAATAAACCCTATATTTTTCTTATCCCACTCCTAGTTTTCCGATAACATCATCAATTTCCACAAAATTCAAATGCAGGAGCGTCTTGCATTGGAGTTCTCTCTCCATGTATCCACAACAGTTGCATTTATACTGGAGGTTTCTACTGGGGACGATAATTGGCTGTCCACTGCATCTCATTAATTTGGGCACGAAATTCCTTTGTCAACCCCCGAATGAATTAACTATCCTTTCTCAGCATTCTCCTTACCTTGCAAAGGGGATCACTTTCTTCAATGGTTTTCCAATCCTCTCAAACACAACTATATATATATATATATATATATATATATATATATATATATATATATATATATATATATATATATATATATATATATATATATATATATATATATATATATATATATATATATATATATATATATATATATATATATATATATATATAAATAAGTAAATACAAGAAAACACGAAGAAAGTTAGGAAAAACAATAAGTTTCATTTATTGCGCTTAAGCTGCAAGTAAACAGAACTCATTAGATAAGTTCAAAATGAAGAATAAGACAAAGAAAAATTATAGACATATGAAAAAAAGGGGGGGGGGAATAATAGGAAAAAAATAACAAACAACAGTTTATATAATATATATACACAAAAAAAAAAAAATGATGAAATTTTATATAAAAAACCGGAAAAATAAAACCGGGAAAAAAAAAGATATAATCTTTTCTTCAGTCCACGCGATTATATCCGCAAAACAGAGTGCAAATTTTTTGAGTGCTCCTCACACTATTGTATTAATATATTTTACTTTGGTTTTATTGATACAATATCAGAAAGCACTCTGTTTTGCGGATATAATCGTGTGGGCTGAAGAAAAGATTATATCTTTTTTTTCCGGTTTTATTTTTCCGGTTTTTTATATAAAATTTCATCCATTTTTTTTTTGTATATATATTATATAAACTGTTGTTTGTTATTTTTTACCTATTATTCCCCCCCTTTTTTTTTCTTCATATGTCTATAATTTTCTTTGTTTTATTCTTCATTTTGAACTTATATATATATATATATATATATCTATATCTATCTATCTATCTATATATATATATATATATATATATATATATATATATTAAAAATATAGAGAATGCAGGGGAAATAATCAATATTAAGTAAAAGAGAAGAAAAAAGATTAATAAAATAAATATATCTAAACATATATAAAAAAAAATATTAAAAAGCCGGAAAACAAAATAATGAAAAGTTATAATCTCGTCATCAGTTCGTACGATTATATACGCAGAAAGAAGTACTTTCTAATATTGTATTAATATAGCCAAGGCAAAATATATCAATACAATATTGTCTGGAGCACTAAAAAAAAATTGAAATGAAAATAGAACACATTAAGTAAAAAATGTACGAAAAAAAAATATATAGCAAAAAACAGAAAATAAAATATAAGAAATATACAGAACAAAACGTAAAATGTAATCTATAAAGCAAGTAGCAATTTCAAATGGCACGTAATGGAATCTTTCAGGAATGATTTAAAATACTTTTGTAAAAAGATTGCCAGATTATAAATTAAGAAAACAGAACCGCAAATAGAGGTTAGAAGCGTAAATAGAGAGCTCTTTTCTGGCGCGTTTTTACAGCAGCACTGAAGTGCGTTTTATGTGCTAGTTACCTTGGTTTAGCTCGAAAATGTATGTGTGCAAGGTAATAATATACTGAATAATTTAAAGTTTGCAATTAATATGGCTGATATTTAATTATATATACTCGTATATATAATGCAACGAAATTCGATTTATTTAACAAAGGATAAAATTTAAGTAAATATTTTTAGGTATAACAATTTCTTTTGGCATTAAACTTAATTTTTTTTTATTTAAACCAACCAATGTAAATTGCATGATCTTTTATTGTAAATCATGCTTAGCCCCTATCAATAATCAATCAGGCTAAGATCACCCAAGAAATTTTTGTTTTAATAACCAGTCATAAAATTAGGAAAGGAACAAAATTATATATTTGATTCCTATAGACAATAATAGATGGCAGCACCACCGTAAATTTTCGTGTTTCGAAGCTGTAAATAGAGAAAAAATTATTTGCTTTTAGGAAAATGTATTTATTTCGCATTATTGGGATCATAATCGACTTTTTTTTCGGTTAAAAATCTTTCTTTTCAGAAATTTTACTAAGCCTTTCGATTTATTAAGATCAGTCATTCGTCAATTCGTTAAGGAAAACAATATTAATTAAATAACGTCTTGGGATTTACCGATCAGGGCCCTGATATTAAAATTTTCATGAAGGCGTCATGAAAACACACGTTTCGAAAAATACGGCAATTTTCTATTGATTTGTACATTTTAGTCCATACAACTATGAATTCTTCTATAGTAAAAGTAGAGATGTATTGTAATTTTAATTCAACCCTTCAACATTGAAATACATTTGAAATCCTTAGAAACTGAAGGAAAAGGGAATTGTTTAACTAAATCATGATATGTTAGTTATTTTCGAAGCAAATGTTTAATCTGTAAGGAAATCGTCTTATTTTAATTTTTCGCATTTTATTAAAAGATTGGATGCTCCGATTATTGTAGTAAAATTCTTATGAGTAGTACCAAGTAATTGCGAAACGTCGAGTTCAACATAAAATGAAATGAAATACAACTATAAGTGAATTAAATTTTTTAATGAGTTTATTACATGCGCCTTCCTCTACTTTGAGTTTTCAGATGTTGATATCTTGATAGCGTTTTCGTTTTTCTCTAGCAGAAATATTTGCGAATACCAATAGGTGTAAACCTTTTTGTTTATGTCTTTGATAAGGATTCTAAATTCTAAACATAGGTATAAAGGGTGGCCTTTTCCGGAAAACCATATATATATATATATATATATATATATATATATATATATATATATATATATATATATATATATATATATATATATATATATATATATATATATATATATATATATATATATATATATATATATATATATATATATATATATGTATATATATATATATATATATATATATATATATATATATATATACACATATATATATATATATATATATAAAACTCCACCAATCTCCAAATTTTAAAACTCCACCAACCTGTGTATAAAAATCTTGATTTTTCTTTTAAAATTTTTTTTTTTGCCGTTTCACGATATAAAGCCTAAATGTATTTCTCTCGAAACAGAAATCTGGGCTTATTTTGTAGCTAATGATTTCAGTTGAAACTTTCATAACTGAAGCAAACTTTTTCGAATGCACATATCAATGGATAAAAGATGTTTTTTCTAACCCCAGACGAAAAAAAATTTTTTTGTTAGAGTAAGAGAAAACTATTGAAAAATGGTTAAAGTAAGCCAAGAAATATAATTTTTTAAAATAAGGCATAAAGAAATAAAATACTTATTGATCAAAAAAGTGATTCTATCATTGATACAAATCTTGGAACAATTAATTATGATGAAAATAGAAAATCTGGAATTCATAGTCAATTTAATAAATGAGAAGAGAATTAATAAAACTGAAATAAAAAAAATTGCGTAATCAAAAGTTAAATATTATGAAAAAGTTATAAATATTCTTTCTCCATTTCATATCTCTCATGTGACGATAGTTTTGAAGGCATTTTCATTTCTTTTTCAACATTTTCGTAAAAAAACAAGAAATAAAAAGGCAACTAATTGAGAATTTAAGTATCGAAAACGGTTTAAAAGATTCGATATTGCTACTTTTGCATCTAAATTTTCCAAACAAATTAAAGCATCGGCAAATTGTAAATCTTGTTATCGAGCTACATTTGAAGCATTAATCGAAATAGATGGTTTTGAAAGACCTATCTTCAAAAACCCATTTCTGAAAATATAAAACTTTAGAATGAGATTTACCATCCTCTTAGCATGATGAAGGATATTATTTTGTTCGGAACCAGAACGAAATTATTTTGTTTTTTCCTTTGAAGGATATTTTGTTTAGTGTGACAATTTTTATAAAAATCACATTTCTTATTGTCTCCTCTGCGAGGATACATTTTATGTTTTGAAAATTGACTAGAAACAATCGCGTAGTTTTTCTATTTGGACAGCTCTTTAATTATCTCAATATTTTTTTACTGATTTCTATTGATGCCAAGTGACGTTATCTTAAATCTTTAACAATTTTAAGTCAATTAAGTTCATTTTAAGGACTTCTATTTCATTCGGATTTTAAACAAAAAAAATTATCCTAAATTTAAAATGTGATGATTCTACGCAAGATGTATCAATTTTTTTCTTCAAACTATTACTCTAACAAAACGCTTCAACAACTGTCAGTACAGAAAAAATAGTGCTTGCATTGTTTCTATTTTATATTATGCCTCAAGTTTTGTACTGTTGAAGAGTTAGTTTTATACTATCTCATCGAAAATCTTCTGGTTACCTCGGTTGCATCAGGGCCCGATTAAGCGTAGGCAGGGCCCTAGATCATTCAAATTTTTGGGGCTCTTAGATTAAAATTTTTTTTCATATATTTTTTATTTATTCAAATATAAAAGTATTCATATATCTTTTTACTTAGGAAAGCATATTTAAGATAAAAAATAATAATAATAAATTAAATTTTACTTTATTTTGTTAAATTAGATCTAAAAAATAATCATAACATTGTATAATCATAACATATACATTTGAAATTGATTTTTTCTCTGAAAAAATCATTGCTTTTCTTAATTTTTTAAAATTTATTTTCAAAAAATCCATTTCAAGGGGGGTCCTAATCAATGGGGGCCCCAGGCCATGGCCTAGTCTGACCTAATGAGTAATCTGGCATTGGGTTGCATGATAGGTTTTTAAATGCTTTGAAGGTGCCTCTATTCCAGGTAAAGATTTTTAAATTTGGGAGGCATTTTAAATTTACTTTGAAGATATCTTTGCTCCCCTCCTCTTAAAAACAGAATTTCTTGGATTGTGAGCCATTTCGCAACCCTTTGTTTCCAATTCTTCTATCAGCTGGATTTAAAATAAAGTACAAAATTCGTTCCTTATTACAGAGTAATTTGATGGGTAATCTTTCATGATCCATCAATCAAAATCATGGAAATCTTCACCATCTGACTTTAAATTATACTCGAAGCTAATTCAATTCAAACTTTTGTAAAAAATGTCTTTTTTCTTTTTTTAAAAATATTTATGCTATATTTTTATTTAAATTAAAATGAAACATTTATTGTATAAAGCAAAGAATTTCTAAATTACGAAAATAATTAACATGTTTTTTTCGTACAAAAACTGCATCGTACAAGCATTGCTGTCATTACGCTTGACATTGTAGATTAAAATTATGAAATAACTCAATTTAAAGATTTTATTGCAATATACTATTTGAATTTAGCTTAAGGTATTTGCCTTCTGAAGTTTAAACGTTTTACTTCTTTTCCTTGTTGAAACTAGACGAATCTCACGGGAATTGATAACTGAAAGATGCATTGTCAAAATTTATATCTCTCTGACTACGATTTTTTCAATACTCCGACTCGATTTTCTCTAAACGATCTGAGATAAACTTTAAAATTCAGTTTTTACGCCTTTGGTACATTTAATGGCCAATTCAAATTTTTTTTTTTGTTGACATTCTTCTTCAAGATGTTACACAGAAGAAAGATATTCTCCAATTAGACAAGACAAGAAGACGCAAGCATTGCTGTAACTTTTCTCAAAAGTAGCACCTAGCAGAATTTGCTACTACTACACTTTGTCAAGGAAACAACAGTTTACGATTATTTTTTGAAGTAAAAAGGTGATTAGTGATAAATTGCAATGAATAAGTACAGTATAAATAATGATTCCGCACATAAATACCATTCTCGGTATTTTTTTTTATCTTGTTTTGATTAATAAAAATATCATAAGAGTATATTGTACTAGGGAATTATTATTTTCATATAGTACAACTTACAATATTTTTTGTCAGAAGAAAATTGTTTATAGCACATTTTTTGAATAATAAAGAGGTTTTCAAAATAATAATAATAATAATAAGACCCAATAATTTTTGAAATACAAGGTTAACTATTATGTAACGTTTACTGACATTACTTGCTTTGCTTAAATACCAAAGAAAATACAAAAAAAAAAAATGTTTACGAATTGTTGGGTCATACGCACGAGTTATATTACATACTAAACCAGTGCAATGGATGCCAATTTTTTGCAGAAAGGACTTTAGTGCCTTGACGAATTCCTGAAGAAAAAAAATAAATGTGTTCTAAATCTGACATATTTAATCAAATTTGACGTACATAATTTAAAGTGCAAACCATCTAGAAATAAAAGTGTATGTGTTTCGTTAGATTTGGGAAGGATAAGTCGAACATACACTTCAACACTATTTGTATTACTTGAAGGAAACTATTTCAAATGTTTTTTCTTGTTTTAGAAAAAATAGAATTTCAAGCTTTTTTATTTATGCAGCCATTTTAGAGAATTTTGTCAACAAATAAAAATGATTTTAATGTTGTTTGAATTATCTCTTAAAAACGAAACGACGGAAAATTTTTTAAACCCATTTAATGTTATAAAATACCTATATAACGAACCTATAACATAATAAAAACTAAACTTTATAAAATCAAGAAAAACTTTAATATTTACTAAGAACAATTCAAATTAAACTTTATAATTTTTTTCAATTTGGGTAAATTTTATACTTGTAGCACGAAGAATAAACTCGTGTTTTAAGGCAATTAAAATTAATATATTTATTTTATATATAATAAATTAATTATTAATTATTATTAATAATTATTATATAATAAATTAATATTCAATTATAAAAGTCTATCTCATTTAAAGTGATAAAAAATTAATTGAACAATTAATTAAAATAAATGATTTAATTAATAAAGAATAATAATTTTCAGAAAGAAAGCTTTTGCTAAAACATTAATTTGTTTTTACTATTTGTGTAAATTCTATATATGCACCAAGGAGATTAAGGCTTTTTTATTTTCAAGGTAAAGTAATGAAATTTAATGTTAAATATTCATCTATTTTTAATTAAGAAAAACATTATTTTTATTTCTAAAATTCATTTTGCTTCATTAAATTTGAACGAATAGAGCTTTTCTGCTTAACAGTTAGAGAATTTTATCATTCATATTTTAAGATTAAATTACTAAGTTCAAATAGGTAGATAAATAGAAGGGCTTATAATGCCGGCCGAAAAGCCAATAGGGAATTTCTTGGTGATCTAGAAGTCGACAGATAGTACGATTAATTAGAGTCGCCATCTCGATTCAACTGATTAGATTTTCATATATTCGCATAGATATATTTTAATGAATTTAAATTCTTGTTAATATTAAGATATATTTGAAAAATAATTCCCTACGATACTGGCTAAATGACATGCGCTTCCAGTGATTTTAATAAAGAGAAGACTTCAGAATTAGTTTATGGTCTTATAGATCGTACAGTTTAGTTGCTTAATGCGGAGCTTAACCTCTGATGATCATGAACGGTGAGAAATTTGAGCAAAGCGAAATAAAGCCTTATTGTAGACTAAATTCGTACTTAATTAAAGGAAGCCATCTGAATGACATTCGGTGTTATTAATTTAGAATTATGTGGAAATTATGGAAGGCAGTCAATAATAAATAAATATGTTTCATTAAATATTGTTGTAGGAAATTGATTTGTGTGAAGCAAACTATGAATTGACTTCTAGGAATAAAAATAACGAAAAGGTGTGAAAAACATACTTCAGAGCATTAGTTTTTTTTTCTCGTAAATTGCTTAAACTTACACTATTAAAAATTCTGAATAAAATTATTGTAAAAGGCGACAGCGAATTGCTGTAAGTATAAAACATCAGGCAGGCTTGCGAACGTATAGATTAATGTTTCCCAAGCGTTTGTACCCTGTTTGCATTGAACGGTGGTACATATAGCTACATAGTTGGATGCTGTGTTTCGTCTCTTTCTTTGGTTGCTCAAGGGAAACATTGTCAAAGCCTAGCGATGACATTTTCATAAATTCCGATTCTCTCAAATACTTCCATCTAAGTACGTACGCATTCGATGCGATTGATAATTCTACCACGAAAAAAATCATCATGCATCTTTTGTGTCAGAAATATTCGGTTAAAGCACTGAGAGGTTTAAAGAACACCTGTGAAAACTTTTAATTCTCTGCCCAAATTTCTGATATACTCTCCCGTTACACTCACGTCATGGTGATGTACCACCTGCGGTATTTAGCTGCTTTCATTGATTTGCACATCATTCTAGCAGATGTGATTATTCTACAGCTGAAAATTTTATTTCAATGTTCGATTTCCACGTGATTCGGAATTATCCAAAATTTATGGACATATGCTGAAATACTTGTTATCTGATTTCTGCCGCTATTACTACATATATAGTTGGAAAAACTCCTTTTCTCATGTGTCTTTAATATAACTTAAGCATTTGGTAAAAATCCCTTCCCTGTAAATCTATATTACAAATGAAAATCAGAGGAAATAACGCTTTATAAAAATACTATCTTATCAAAGGCAGGAATTTTATGAGTTTTATCATCCAGTATAAAATCAGATAAGCTTACTTTACCACGAGAATTGAATTAAGGGTGCGACTGCAAAAAGTAATCCTTCGTGGCTCAAAGGTTGGAGCATTCGCCTATCAATGAAGTGGACCGGGTACGAATCCCACATACGCGTGGTCGATATGAATTCCAAACCCGACTCACACCGACCAAAGTGTTAACGTAGAATATCCTCATTGGTTGATGGATCATAAGTGAGAGTCCCCTCGGCGTCAGGCTAACCGTGTGAGAGTTTCGTGGTTTTCCTCACCATGTACCACAAATACGGGTTAGTTCCATCAAAAAGTCTTCTACGAAGGTAAATTTCTCACAATACTTAATCCAGGAGTCTCTTGTCTTCTGGATTGGGTTCAAAATTACAAGGCTACGGAGTTGAACATCAGTAGTTGTAAATCCAAAAATTGGGTCGACTGTTAAACAACGGTTATAAAATAAAATAAAATTAAATTTAATAAAAACTGTTGAAACTGTTCATAAATAAAAACTCCAATATTTAAAAGCAATGGTGTTAAATTCTAAGTAGCTACAGGAATTGCAAGAATTACAACGCATGGGTCTTGTACGAATAATAGCAATAATTAAATTATAAAATTAATTAAAATTAATTATTATTTCATAAAAACTAAATTATTATTTTATTAAATTATGTAATTTATTTAATTATATTTTATTTCATTTATTATTTCATTAATTATCTTTATCAATCAATAAGTAGACAAAGTTATTAAAACAATCAATTAAGATAGTTCAATGGAATTTTAGGGTTTAATTATAGCTACCTATGGATAAAGCAAAGCAACTTGAATAAGCACAGTCAATGTCACATGTATGGATTTATTACTACCTTAATTGAATAAGTAAAACAACAGGAATAAGGCATAAATAATGACATAAATCATTATTTGCGTTTTATCCACCTGATTTTGCTTCAATTAAGTTAGTATTAAATAATTATTATTTTTTTCTAATCATTCATTTTCTTCACAACTTGCTTCATTAACAAATATAATTTGTTTCAAAAAATGTAATCAGAACTACATATACATTTTTAAATTATCGGTAATAATTTTCAAATTATTGAAATAGAATATACATATTTTAAAGAATCGTCCTAAAGAAAGGCATGAGAATTTCAGTAAAAATATCTCTAAGGACAAATTCAAAAATGAAGAATGAACCTCGAAATCACGAGATTTATTTTAGTAATATATTTCATCATTTTTTTTTAAGAAAAAAAGCACATAAATTTTCTTTTACTTTTTTCATTTCAATAGCCTTTTAGAGTTATGCTTCAGTGCTAAATTAAACTTTATTGATCTATTAAAGAAAATAGAAAAGATAAAATCTATAAGAAGTAGTTCTCAATATATATATATATATATATATATATATATATATATATATATAAATCATTAACACGAAATAACATTCTAAATTATACTACAGGAAATAGCAACATAAGTATTCTTTTTTGACAGTTCGTTTGATATTTCGTGTAGCGCTTGTCTCAATGTGGTATTTAGTATGCTATTTCGTATTAATGGTTTAAATTTTCTTCTGCTATAGTGATCCTTTCAGTTGTCTTATGAGTTAGTAACTAATTTCATTTCATATTAAAATATTTTTCTTCAAATGCTCTTACAGTTGTGATATTAGCAGCTTGATGCGAATATATTGCTTACTTTTTTTTTAAATTTTCATTATTACTGTAATTGTATTTCAGTATTCAGTATATATATATATATATATATATATATATATATATATATATATATATATATATATATATATATATATATATATATATATATATATATATATATATATATATATATATATATATATATATATATATATATATATATATATATATATATATATATGTATATATCTTGTGTTGAGTCCAATTTTAGATGTATTTTATTTTCTCTTTTGTTTTTATTTGTATGTTTGGGCAACTTGTTTAGTTTATAAGCAAATATCCATATACTTGCAAACAATAGTAGACACCTGAAGTAAACATTTCAGTAATTTCATGTAAACTTCTGGTTCGTGACAACATTCATCTGGTAGTGACATCCGAAGTGTTTTTTTCTTCTAATTATGGCAGGGCAACGCTTGAACTTGAAAGTACTAGTTTGAATAGTTTTTGTTCCAACTGCATATTTTCATTTTGCAGTGTATTCACTCAGAGAAGTGCGTGCTGTCCTAGTTGCACTCGTCCCAGTGTCTGGTTATGCTGGTTTTCTGCTTGCCGAAGCTGTTCCTCTATTCCTGATTCATCGAGCTGTGTGATCTTCACTCCTGGTTCTAGAGTTGACCAGCTTGACAAGACTGTTGATCTTTGCCAACTTGTTGACTGATAGAGCGAAAACTTGTCGACTATGTCACTTGTTGAAGCGGGCAGTTCTTAGCATTTCGAGTAACATATCTCCTGATTGTTGTAAAAAAGTTCCATGAGTGATTGCCTTAGACCAGTTTCTGTCTTTGGTTCCGATTTATGATTCAAACCAGCCACAAAGCCTGAGGGGTCGTAGCTCTATTGCCGCCTGGATATGGATCAGGAAATCTGGAAACATCAGCGGGTTTGCGATCAAGCCAATGCATTTATCTTGGTGCCAGTAAAAGGTGTTATCTTGGTGCTATCTTCGACTGAGCCCGTTTATTACGATTTTATGACATGAACTGTTAAGCATTTTATGTTTTTAACTAATATCTTTCTTGTAAAAGAAACTTAAATAATTTTGTGTACGAGCTCATTTTTTTAAAAAAGAAGCCATGGTATTATTTAAGTAATTTTATTTTAAAAAATTGAATTGTTTATTTTTTAGACTCATCAAAAGTAACTTACAATTTCAAGTTTTCGTTTGTGTCTAATTTTTTGCTTGTTTTATTTTTTTCTAATTTTCCGCTGCAATATATATTTTTGTTATCAACATACCAGTAAATGTTCAGCCATACCTTTTTGTTTATGTTAACATAAAAGATATATGCTGTGGCATGTTCAATCAAGATTGTGTTCTTTGTTATTAAACTCTGCATTGTTCTATTTTTCTACGCAGAAATCTCAATTTTTGCTGAGCTAATTTTACTATATTGATTGCTGTTTTATTTCAGAACCACCCCCTCTAATTGATTAATATGTCTGCGTAAATTGTCCTCAAAATTCACAGGTATACTCTTTTAACTGACAAAATAAATTTTAAAAGTGATAGCTTTTAAAATGAATTCACTTCTAAAAAAAATTTTTAAAGTTATATATCACTTTTGATAATATCATTTTTATAATTAATTTAATATCATTTTCGATCACTTAATATCATTTTTTAGCACTTAATGTCATTTTTGATCACTTAATATCATTTTTGATCACTTTCGAATGACTGATATAATGTCACATTAAAAACTAATTTTAAAAATGATATAAGGTATGATTTAAGATTATGTCGATGTAATTGTCTTAAAATTGTTTTATAAGAGCTGAAAGAAATTAAAAAAATTAATAATGCGAGATCTATGATGTTTCACAAATAAGATCCCATGTGAAAAAGCTGACGCAATGCACAATTTTTTCCCGATAACTACAGAAGATATTTCAATATTTTTTTAAAATTAATTATAGCATTACCGAAATGTTTTGGCAATTCCTCGTTTTTTCCAAAAATACTTGCTGAAAGTCGGAAATTTAATTATATTAAGGCATGTTTCGGACTTTTACCTAGCCACTTTGTTAAATCATATATTTCACCGGTAAATTCTAAGACTTACCATATCTTACCATATACGATATCTTACAGTTATATGTATTTTAAAAAATTAAAATTAAAATTCTGATCTGCTTATCTATTTTTTCCCTACAGTACTGTTTGTAAAAAAAAAAACAGTAAGAAAGATCAAAAATTTTATTTGCAGTGATTAAAAAAAAACGAAAGAAGAAAAGTAAACACGAGAAAGGGTGGTCGTTAAAGAAATAATAAATGGGGATAGTCAGCTTTGAGATTCTGAGAAGCATTCATATATCAAGTTTAGTTGAATCACTTGGAAAAACGAACTTCGTAAAATGATAAATGACTTATACTTCAACTGTAGCAAAATTCATTGATGAAAAATTGCATTTCAAAGGTATTTTAATTAAAGAGTATATTTTATGTACCAGATATCATTGTTTAAATTATTAATCTTTTAGAGAGATGTTTCAAAGGGATAAATTAAAGGAGGGTTAAGCATAAGAGAGAAAAAAACCTAATAAATCTTTCGAAAATCATTACTTTTAATAAAAGCTGCATTTTTATGATGTATCATTATAGTTACAAGAGCTTTTCTGTGTTTCCATCAAAGCATATTTTTGAAAACAAGAGATACTAATTAAAAAATATAACCAATAAAAAAAATATAAAAGGCTCTACTTGAAAATCGTTTTGAATTTAGACGTGTCTGCGTACTGAATTACAGACTATATAAACCTAAAATTTTTAAAAGAATAATTTAAAACGATATTTTAAACATCAAAGTTTCAAAAGGTGAAAGTTTTTTAATTTTGCTGAATGCATTTTTGTCCTTATTTAGTCAAAAACAGAGCTTTATTGCTATTATAAGTATTTTGTCAGTAAGTTATAAATATCTTGTGAGTAAGCCTCTATCGAGGTAAGCTTTGCTGATATTGCTAACTTATTAGCAATAAATATTTTTAAAATGTCTCATAAATCTGCAATAAATGTTTGTAATTTATTAAAAATAAATAAATCATTTACTTTAAAAATTAATATTCTCTTTCTAACAATTATTTTTATCAATTTGCTTTCCAAAAAAATAAGAAAAAACAAATTATAGAACAATCGTTATAAACGCAATTCGGTTCACTGAATTTTTATTTTATATGTTATTTTTATCTGATTAAAAAATAGCAACAGGTGTATATCATAGGCTAATTAAATAACCGGAAAATTTGCAAACAACCATCGTCATTTTGTAATGTTAATAGAATATTCCGGCACTTTGCAAACAGCTACCATCATTTTGCTAGGCTAATTGAATAATCTTACTCTTTGCAAACAGTCACAGCTACTTTTCAAGGTTAATTGATTAACCCTACTCTTTGCGAATAGCTACCGTCATTTTGCCACCATTTTGCAAATAACATTCATTTTTTTATGCTAATTATGAAGTACATTAATTTCAATTAACTTGAGGTTTTGCAGAAAGTTTCTAGGCCTTTTTTAAAGGGCTTATAGGAATAAGTCTAAGCAAATTATTTCTGAGTAATTCGTAGAAAATTTTAAAATTAGCCTAAAAGCATATTGATTGATTCTTCTTTTGTAAACATTGTTAAACAGCTGAACCATATCGTGGTTTGCGGCTATTAGTGCTCAACTTCATAGCATTGTACATTTAAACCCCAAAGCATAATACAAAGGATCTGTTCGAACAAGTATTGGGACAAACTAGCCTTCAAAGAGGACTTTTTGATGGAACTAACTGACATTTTTGTTATTCGAAGAAGTGCCATGAAGATCTCAAACGGTTGGCCTGATGACAAAGATATTCTACCCCATGATCCGTTCACCGCTGGGAATATTTTATGCCTTTACAGTTGTCGGTGTCAGCCGGGAGCAGAATTTTTATCTTCATCACTGGTATTTAAACCTGGATTACCTGATTTTGAGGCTAGTGCTTTATTTCATGCATCATTGCGGTTCCGCATAAGCTGATTTTAATAAGCCGAAAAATACGAGATAAATAAGAAAAATACCGAAGACCTTTCTAACGGGCCTGACACATTACAATATTTGCAAAGTGCCAGATTTATATATTAGCTTGCGATTATATAATACATGTAGCACTTTGAGAAAGTTCAATCATATATCTTTTGACTCATTTAAAAAAAATTATACCATTGATTGATCAATTTGCTCGATATATTATCCTGATTTCAAAAATACTTTAGATAAAAAGTTTTGTTCTTTGACTAAATAAAGATACTTATAAGCCATTTGATTGTTAATTTTATAAACTTAATGAAAAAAAATAGAGTTTAAGAAATTGTTTTATTGGGCGTAAATTATTTTCCTTTTTATTTATAGTTTCTTTGGAAGAAATAAAAGATTAACTTACTTTTGAAGCAAATTTCCTTTAATAAGACATATTTTTCTTAAATATCTACATATTTAATGAAATCTCTGATAAAATTGTCAATAGTGTACGTTTAAATATAAACCGGATGCAAATTAAAGACACACTAAATAAAAGTAAAATAACATTTGACAACAAGCCCACTGCAGCAAACATTCTCCTCGCCATTCATGCGTTAGTATTGTAAAATTATATGTATTAAACATAGTTCAAAACTTGTGAAATAACGTAAAATATGTTGTACATATTTTTATTTAATATGCGATTTGTAAATTTAATTTAAAGACTTTTTTTGAGAAAATCACTCTAGTTTTTTCAAATGCAAAGGAAAAGATCTTGAAAATTATTCTCTTGAAAAATAATATTATTATTATTGCCATTATTTGAAATTCCAAAATTGAAATATCACCCAGAAATATTTTACAGATTACAAATGACATTTGATTTTAAATTGATGGTAGGAAAATATGCACTTTTTCCAATATGTTATTAGCATATAATACCAGAATAGATTCATCGCTTCAAAAAGCTTTGAATTAAATTAAATGGCGCAGTTTATTACGCGAAACAATAGTTACGCCCAAAAGAGCAAATAATGATTTAGCAACAGCCGTTTTTGCACTTTTTAACTGAGCTGTAAAAAAATTTTACGAACGAGAATCTTATTGCTGAGCAACAAAAGTGTGAAATCAGAAGCACTGATAGCAACTCTAATTAGAAATAAATTACATTACTTTGCAACGACATGAAAAGAGGGTATGTCGATCCGTTCGTATCAAGATATAATTAAGGAAATTATTGATTTGGTCCCTGGACAATCCCTGAAGCGAAATATTTCCTAAAACTTATGACTGGTTGGTCGTTGGATAACTGAATTTCCAACACCATTAGAGTGGAAAATTTGGCTGTCTGATTCCTGAATCTTGAGCGGAAGTAATTTTATTATTTAGAAGATACGTCACAGTTGTAATTCTGATGACATAATTTTGTTCATTCTGTCAATCACTGAATTTTGCCTTAAGTAAGCATTGAATAAAATTATATGTCGTACGTACTTTCAGAGATGCGTATCAAGTCAAATGAAACAAGTTGACTTCAAAATTTGACATCAAAAAGCATTATCGGGTTCAATATTAATTTTAAAAACTTATACGACACAAAATTTACAGCACACACATTTTTATAACTATGGATTTGGAGAAAAAAAAATGTAAGCCTCATCAATGGAATTTATTGATTACAAAAGATAATAAATTCTTCTATAAGTTGGTAAAAAAGTAATTTCGGTTATTTTGTAAGAAATAAATTTTTAGGGTTATTAAAAAGGTTATTAGTACTCAATTTTTTAAATACAAAAAATTAACTTTAATCTGTCAAATATCGTCGTGTTTTTTATGAGCTTTAGTCATCTTTCTGGCGACTTTATGACCTTCATGATCTTTAGCCATCTTTCTGGTGACTTGATCTTCTTGACATGATCTCGACTCATAGGATTTCTGGTCCTTAGCAAAATATTCAACCAAGTGCGTTTTGAGGTCATCGTTATTGCTAAAACTTTTACCATTTAAAAATTTCTTTGGTAGATTCCACTTAGCGACTATCTAAAAGTGTTTCAGTTACTGACTGTAATAATAATAATTTCATTCCCGTAAAGTTAACATAACTATAAAAATACTGGTTTGTCCATAAATTTTTTTTCGTAAAATGTATAGACACTGAACGTAAATTAACGCAATGAATCTTAAGGAGCCGGTATTTTTCGCTGCAAATAATAAGGATTTTTTAGAAAAAAATTATTTTAAAACATTTTACAATAGAAAATACTGGAAGAGGACGGATATTAGATTAACAAAATTTGAATACCGGTATTTGAATCATCAAAACCTGTGACTGTAGCCAGCAATTTATCTCTTGTAATTTATCATACCACTGGTTTTAAAATTAGGTTGTGGATGAGCTTTTATTTTGGACAAAATGCGTGTATAAGAAAATGGAAGTAGGTTGAAATGCGCGTTTTAGAAAATGGGCACAGCTTTAAGCGCTTGCTTAAGAAAATGGACATAGATAACCATGTGCAGCATGTCTATCGCTACAAAGATACAATCGCAATTCACTAGTATATAAGACATGTTTACTAGATTCTATGATGGGATATCTTTTCATAGATGAAGGTTGACTTCGTCTATTACTCACTCCCCACATTGGTGACCCGGTCGGTGAACATGCCTACCTTCACAGAAACTTCCACTTCGATCTGAACATGCCTATCTTGACAGTAACGCCCACTTCAATCTGAACACACCTACTTTGATGGATGGTACACATTGAAAAGTTGGCTTGCTACTTGTGACTGCGACATTATCCACCTCCTCGTGCTGTTGCTACCCATTCTTGATCACACGCAACGTACACACTCGACTGCTAAAGGCAACAAACCGTGACCTTAATGCAGCTCTCACGATCAGCACTCAAAAAGTACAGTGATCTTAATACAACTGTCCCGGCTTCTCACAAAACAGCAATGAATCAACTAGTGGTATTCGTTCATCGAATTCTATTACAAATATAATTCTGGTGGGGGAGTACTGTAGTGCATCTACCACTACAAAAGTATAATTCCAATTCAGTAGTATATAAGACCTGCTAACTCGATTCAATGGAGGGGTACCTTTTCATAGATGGTCGATAAATACCCTCCCACAACCATGATACGAGTTTTTGAAACTTTGTCATTTTAGAGATGAAAAAAAAAGCGAAAACCACTACATAAAGTTGTTTTGATAACAAAGATTTATAACTTAATACAAGCTATGAGTTTCTGCAAATCTCTCATTTTAGAAATAAAATAAAATGACTATATAAACATAGTTTTGATAGCATAGATTTATAACAGATTTAAAACCCAATAGATTAATGATGTCTAAAAATGTTACTTTAGAATATTGTTAAAAGTATGTCTTCCTTTTATAATAAAAAAGAGAGCTTTATAGATGAAGGGAAAATAAAATGAAAGAGGAAAATAAAAAATGCCTAGGGCGGTAGAAAGCTACTCCGACTTTATGCCATAGTCAGCATACGGCTAGGTTCAATTCGATGCACTTCATCAGGAAGAGAACATAGGCGGTTGAGTTCTAAGCTAACAAGGTCTTTGATAAATACCGAGAAAGAACTCTCGATCAATTGCACTAAGTTTCCGAACCTTTCTAATTGGAACTCCCATAATGAAGTTTTTTTTTTTATTTTTCTTCTTCAGTAAAAGGGCGGGCGAAGGTTTTCTTTAATATGCTAGTTTGGAGAGATACGACATTATTAGTTGGGGTTTCTTTTCTTTTTAAAAGTAAAAGAGGGTGATCGAGTTTTTCAAATTGTAGGGGAAATTTCCAATTTTAGGTTTTTGTGGTTTAAAGATTCGTTGTCAGTCTGTGTTTCAAAAGGTTGTGTTAAAAGAAAAATGATTTAGGAAACAATTTGTTTTTTTAGGAGAGGGAATTCTTTGTAAAAGAAATCTTGTTTATTTTTTGTTTACCTGGAAAAGATGACGTCACTACAAAATAATTTGCAGTTGCATGTTTTTTTTATGGTGCGCAAAGTCTTTTATGTAGATTTCTTACATAAATTAATTATAAATATTTCTCCTAAAATATTTAAGTGAATTAATTATTAAGTATTGAGGGTAACTATGTTGCAAATTCAAAGTTAAAATAAAAAGTAAATATTACAATATTTTTACTCTACAAATTGTTTATATGAATAATTGGCAAAATTATAAATCTAGCCGGAAGACGTGGTCGCTGACGAAACTGCTATCCAAATTTGGCTTTTGAATTATGGAATTTAAATTTGGAATTTAAATTTTTCTTATCATGCATTCTATAACATTTTATGCAGAAAACGGAAAATAATGGGGAAACTAAAAAACTTTTATTGCATTTATTTTTAACTTCTTATTTATTATTCATTCATTGCATCATTTATTAGTTATTCTTATTTTTGTAAATGTTAAATATTTTTTTTATCTATTTATAAACATTAATTTCTCTTTATATTTTACAAGTATGAAAAGCAGGTAAGAAAAAAAATACAAAATTTTTTTTGTTACCTTTCTTTTATAGTCCATGTTATTTATGATTCAATTATATTTTAAATCACAGCACACAAGAAAAAGTTTAAGGAAAAATTAAAAACTCCGAAATCAAATAAGAAAAGGTTTTCTTCACTTAATTTAAGCAATTTTTAGTTCCTTATTTGATAAGTAATTAAACTAATTTAATTCGTAAACAATATTAAATCTTTTGTGTAATAAACAAAAAAAAAAAAAAAATTCATGGGAGTTTTTTAAATGGAATTTCTGCTTCATTTGCAGTTTGATACATATTATATCAAAACTACTTTAAATTAAGCATTAAAATATTAAAATAAGAAAGTATATTTTAGATGTTGAACATAACATTTTTTCTGAAAGAAAGAAAAATCTTCATCCACATGAAAAGCTACTTAAGTTTTAAAAAATTTTTTCACTCAAACTTCACACTTCCATAGCACAAAAACAAAAAAGTTTTAGTTTCTCAATTTTTAATGAAATGTTTGAGGAGCATTTTGATAAAATTATTAATTTTCTCCTAAAAATTAAATGAAAGAAATGAACGAATTATAACAAAATGGTTTTAGAAGAGTTTCTGAAAATATAAACATTTTTAGATGTTTTTTGGGGCATGTTAGTTCGCAGAATACCAACTCGAACATCGTTTTCAAATGTAGATTAATGAAAACGTATGAATTTAAATAATATAATTCTGCTGAAAAAAGGTGACATTAGCAATGTGATGTCTGCATCAAATCTTTTTTTTTAAGTATAAGTAGAACTAAGAATGAATAAGCATTGATAGAGTAAATGCATACCATTATTATTAAGAAATAAGTAATATCAAAATTATTGGACATTTATAAGCAAGTGCATGCCTTTCAGCATGCTAATTTTAATCGATATTTTAAATTTTTATGCCCAGTCAGTAGGGTAAACTTTTTTATTAAAAATAAGCATGACGAATGGAAAAAAATAATAAGCTCGTAATTTGCAAAATCATAAATTCATTCAGCAAATTCTTATTTTGATAATTAAATTTAAAAATATTTAGTTCTTAAAAATATAAGCAAGATTTGTTTTTTTCTTCCTTTTTTGTTTCGTTTTATTGCTCCTCAAAAAATTGATTTTCGCTTAATTGGAATTTTGCAATATTTTTGAATGAAAATTTACATGACCGATAGGGCATGTTGGGCAATATAGTTCTCAAGCACTGAAGTTCGCCTTGTAAATTCTCTTGTAGAATTTCCAAAGTAAGTTTCCTTTGACTTATAAAAAATACAATATATAGACTTGGGTCATAAAAAAAAATACACAAAAACCTAGATATCTTTATTGCAACAGATATGGCAACGTTTCAACTATTCAATATAAAAACCACTGGAATTGTAAAACTTTTTATACTACAGGATAAGTTTATCTAGTTCAGTACCATAGAAAGTTTCCGCCTAGGAATGGCAATAGCGTGCCACAGTTTTCTGAGCGGGGATAGGACGTGGGTTCCTGACTTCAAGCTTTGGTATCACAGACGGATCTTCGTTAATTGAAGGACCATTCTCATTGCTTGCATTTTTTCCGCATGCAAGAAAAATCACATGTGTATGAGAACCTTATTGGTGAGTTCTTCATGGGAGTAAATATTTCACCAATCAGGTTCTCATTCGAATGCGGAAAAAAAAGCATTCAGTGAAAAAGATCCAGCAGGCTGACTGTCTCCGCACGCAAATTTATACACTTGGTCTTCTAGACAGTAAAGGAGACTTCTGGGGCAATTAGATCATTCACTTCATGCCTGAAAGTGCGAAGTTGTAGTCGCTCCAGAATTGCACAATTTGCTATTGGTGGTACTCTAGAAAACATCCGCGAGGATTATCCATAAACATACCATCTACAGAACAGGACTCTCTAATTTGATAGCTGATAGACGCCCGCAAAAAGTTGAGCACTTTATTGTAAAACTGCTTAATAAGGATTATGTGCTCAGAATTCCCGCACAAAGACGTTGCCAAAAAAAAGCATTGTTAATTTAGAACATTTTCTGTGATTGCTTTCTTGCTGCATTGTTTATAATATAAGATTATTGTTGTTGTTGTTAATTTACGTCGCACTAGAGCTGCACGATGGGCTATTGGCGACGGTCTAGGAAACATCCCCGAGGATGATCCGAAGACATGCCATCGCAATTTTGATCCTCTGCGGAGGGGATGGCATTACCGCTGCGGTAGCCCGACGACCTGCGCGCGAAGTCGAGCACTTTACGGTAGCACAGTTTAACGAGGACCAATACCGCACACCCTCGGTCCCTACGCAGACTGATCCTAATATGAGATTAATGAGTAGACATCTCAAGATAAATCAATATTTTGCATATTTCAGCATAAATATACGCTTGGTAGCAACGTAGAAACAATTCTAAACCTGCTGGGCAATTTAGTAAGGCTATACAGAACAATAAATGCTTTTGATTGAGTAGCCTGGTTTTCTACAAATTTATGGTTTTCAAATACCTTCAAAAGAATAATGTATTGAGGTAGAATAATGTATCGAGCAAGTTTACCAAGCCGAACTCATTGTCCGCAAAACTTTCATCAAATTTATTGTGAACAACCTTTTTGAAATGGGCTTATGCTTTATCGTGCTGAAAACATAAACGATTACAAATGGCTGCCAAAATATTTTTTGTAACCATTTTTTTATCAAAATCTGTCATTAGTGCTGGAAAGACAGTTGTGATGGGCGATTTTCCGCAATATCATAAATAGTGCCATAGTGGTTCAGGGGATAGAGCGCTCGCTTTCCAATGAGGTGAAACGGGTTCGAATCCCAGCGATAGCTGATCAATGCGATTTCCGCACTCTACTTGCACCGACAACAGTGCTGACGTAAAACGTCTTCAGTGGTAGACGGATCATGGGCGAGAGTCACCTTGCCGTCAGATTAACCGCAGGAGTTTCTCTTGGTTTTCCTCTCCATGTAAAGCAAATGCGGGTTAGTTCCATCAAAAAGTCCTCCACGAAAGCAATTTTCACCCAATACTTGACCCCTTGTCATCTGGATTTTTTTTAAAATTGCAAGGCTGTGGAGTTGAACATTAGTAGTCGTAAACTCAAAATTTAGGCTAGCTGTTCAACGACGGTTATAAAATAAAGTAAAATAAAATATCATAAAGACCACGGAAAGTCAGCACTACCCTCTTCCCTCAATATTGCTAAAGAACAATAACTATCTAATTTGTATTAGTGTTGATGGCTGTAATTTCGAGCGTTGATTGTAATTGATTATATACATCACTGTAAAGAAATACTTTGTTTTTGTGAATTAATAAAGTTTCTTTTGTCTTTTTTCACATAATTGATACCTAATTCTAATTTCTGATCCAAAAGTGTATGTTTTAGTATGCTGAACCACTGGATGATACTACAGTTTATCACTGTAGTTTCGCCCAGTTCATATTTCAAAAATATTGATTTTAATTTTCATCAGTTACATGTGCATTTTAATTTGGTTCATAAGTTTAAAATATGAAAAGTAAGCAATTTTAGTTTCAGAAACTTTTAATAAACTCCTGTAAAATCGCACTTTAAAAATGCAAATTCATACTAATTTAAAAATTACAGAATATTTCAAGTTATATAAAAAATTAGAAGCGTTGATCGGTTTTTAAGTTTATTAAAATAATTCCTCACGTGATTTATGAACATTTTTGCATGCATCTCATGTATTTAAATTGCACAAAAAGTGTAAAGATTTCACGAACTTTTTAAACCTGTTTAAAAAATGCTTTCTAGATTCTTTCATTTGAAATTTTCATTTGATATAAAAATTACAATGCATGAATATGCTTAAATAGGAAAATTTTATTCGGATAATATTCTGTATTCCATTCAAATTCTACTTCATGCTTATAAGTAATGTGTAATTAAGAGAATATATATTGATTTGTTTAAAAAAATGGTTTTACATCTTAGATTAACTGTCATTTTAATATTTTTTTCTGAGAGAAAAATTACTTTCCCCTAATCAGAATGGTGTTATTAGAAGCTACGTTTTTCAAGTAAATTCCCATAATTTTTACGTTTCATGGTTCAAACACAGATGTAAGTTGATTCTTAGTAAAATTCAAATCTATTCTACTTTAGTTTTACGGAAATTTCAAGAGATCACTGAAAGTTAGTACTAATTTCCTTCTAATTTATTATTATTTCACAGCCGACCGGCATGTGTAGGGGTTAGGGAACTGCCCTTGCATCTGAAAGGTTTTGGGTTCGAATCCCGGGCAAGGCATGGATGTTCTTTCCTTCTCTGTACTATCTGTCCTTATTGTGAGAGCAACGTTGTCCCACCTAATATGGTGCCCCTGGAAGAGTGGCCAACAAATCTGCCCTTCTGGTGCTTGTATGACCTAGGTCATTATCCAGGTGGGCATTGGAGAAAAAAAATTATTTTATATAGTAGTTTATAGCTAATTTCCTTTTAGTATAAAACTACGAAACGTATTTATTTCGAAAAAATTACGGAGATAATGTGTTTAAACATTAAATAGAGCTGCTAGAAATATTTTTAGGTACTTTTTCTAAAATATCTAACATAAATAAATTATTTTTTTACGAATGTTAAAACCATTTAAAAAAGCCCTTTGCATAATTTTTTAATGCATTTTAGAATTATTAAGACTATAAAATAAATTAAATATCCGAATATATATCTTTTTATTTACTCCAAGAAATATAATTTTCTTTACAAATGTAAGTTTACTTTACAAATTTATAATTCAAAATGCGATCATTGAAAAGCAAATATAATTATTTTATAGATCTCTCGTCCCATTTTACTCTTTCGTGATATATTCTAACGCATCAACTTATTCTTTTATTCATAAATAATAAATAGAAAGAAAAATGTAAAGGGTGTGAAAATTTGATCCCGAGAGAAATGTTTTGGGTAAACATTTCTTTCAAGAATGTTTATTCTTCTTTGTCAGTCTTTTTTTTTAGCAAGTGCAAAATGATACTTTTCAGCAACAAAATATTATATTTCGATACAACTGTATGGGATTCAACGGAGCAAATTAAAAATTCATGATAATATAAAAACGAATTCTTCAGTAGCATACAACATTATAAATTTAAATGAAAAAAAATTTTTTTATAAAGAATATGACGCAAATGTTAATGCAAGAAATTAAATAGTATTAAATAAATTTTTTTATCTTTACAAATTTATTTAAAAAATACTCAGGTTATTTCATGGCAATTTTGACAGTTGAATGAAAAAATCAAATTTCAAAAATTGTATATTATTTTAAATTAAAATATTGATTTCAATGCTTTAAAAAAAGAAAATCATTTGCATATTTATAATTTTTAGAACTGTGTAAAAATGGTTTTCACTTCTTTTATTTATTTCGCAAACAATTTTGAAGAATTATTTTTCAAACCAATACTTCAATGAATTTATCAGAAATTAAGAGGCCATTATTTTTCCTTGTATATAAAATCCCAAAAGCCCAATGGATGGACTTTGAAGATAATAGATCATCTTCAAGCATTGTCTTGATGCTATAGGTTGGCTATCAGTCGACTATGGAGCTTGGACAGAAAATAACAGCTCCACTAGGGGACTAACTCAGAAACTCTCTAGAAGAGAAAAATTAACTGCGCTACCAGAGGGTTGAATGTGGGAACTTTCAGTACAATAACTTTAACAACTGTGTCATTAAATGTTTAAATTTGGGGGCTTTTATTGTTGGTTGGAAAGATATCAGAGATCTCGACTCATAAAAACCATACACCTCATGCAAACTTTAGTTACTGTGCATAAAGTGAAACTATCTCTACAACCAATCTGCTTCATTTTAATAACTATGCACTTTGACGATTGACGAAATATGATTGATTTTTTTTCAATGAACAATGTATGAAATATATTGTAGTGGAATAGATTACATCGGACTTCTTTTATACAGATGTACAGTAAAATTTGTGTGAGTTGACCACTTGTGGTGCATTGTTTTAATGGTCAGCTTGGACAAGTGGGCAACTTATAGAGGAGGTGGGTCATTGTTTACTTTTTCGTTTCCTATATCATGTTGCTATATATTTAATTTTTTTTTACTTGACTTAAAAATTTTATTTTGCAAATAGCCAAATGAATTTCTTAAGAAATGTGTTTAAACCTGAATAAACTTCAATTTGTTACATATAATTCTAATATTTAACTATCTTTTTTTAAAAAAAAATTATTTCGTTAGTTATGCATGTGAAGTGTTTAATAAAAATAATTCCTTAAAATATCAGAACACGAAAACATGTAATTTGAAAACTTTAACAAAACAAAATTATTTGAACACTTTAAAATTTATTCCGTTATTACTACACTTACAAACCTATTTGTTACAAAAATATTCCCTCATTGTTGTTTGGAGCTGTTGTTTAGACTTTATGATGACAAAATGACAGAAAATTTTCTGAATTTCTTCTTCTGGTCAACTTATGAGGGTTTTAGAATAGAATTTCATAATACTCCTAGACAAAATTGACTTATTTCAGTGGTCAACATACAAGATAGACAGGTGGTCAAGTTACAAAGGTTTTGCTTCTTTATATTATATAGGAAAAATTCCGTTCTTGATAACTGAGGTCAACTTATGCAGGTGTCCAACTTACAAGGGTGGTCAACTTGGCAGGTTTCACTGTATTTGAATGAGTGAATGGAAATCAAGGCACCTCTTGGTCATTTCTGCTGCTGTGTTTTATCCATTAGTTCTTCTTCAATCTTTAAGTTCGATTAGTTCAAGTTTGTATTATGCAATCATTCATCATAATAGTATCCCATTATGATTATATCCCATATTCGTCGGAAATATTAAGCGTGCTTCTTTTCTTGAAAAGTTTGACTCGCACATTGTAAATATATATGGTGTTTTGATGGAGTTTGATTAATAGAGTGAATGAAGCTGGAAGCATCTTAGCCAGTGCCAGGAAAGACTTGAGAATATATTCTATTTTGCCATCATTCTCTTTCACCTAACAATTATGTCAACTTCGAGACATGCGTAAATTTCTTCATTGCAACGAATTTAAATTTTGGGATTTCGTTAAAGATGTTTTTTGATGAACATACGTTTTCGCAAAGCTTTGAAGTTTACTTTACTACTCTGAATGGGTGATCATTTCATGCTTTTTGCCCTTCAATGAGCTAGTAGAAAATAACCTCTAAAAATTCTTAAAGAACTTAACCCGCACAAAAAATGCTGAAGATTCAGTTTTCTAAATATTCAGGTATAGTGAAACTGGTTCTCGTTAGGGCACAGTTAATTTTATCGCTATAAATTTGTCGCTTTTAAAAAAGAAACCAACAAAACATTTCTGTATAAATTTTGCTTTATTTGCATCAAACAATTGCTGATTTGGTAATTTTTTTTTGCTAAAATGGACACTTTATTTTATAATCGTCTTAGTTCAAAAACTTGTTTATAGTTAGCTTCTTTCAAAAGTGGGTGTTATCTTGGTTTTTCAAATATCAACAAAGTATAAATTTAAAAAAAAAATATAGATATACAAGAATTTCTTCAAATGAGCTAATATTTTTATAAATTTAGAGCGATATTTAATTTGCACTGTAGGTGTCCAGATAAACAAATTAATTCTCTGTCGGTAAAAATAAGAACTGCTATTTTAAATATTTGGCAACATTTGAATCTGAAGTAAGAGCTTCCACCAACAAAACAGCAATGAAGCAATCTGGTTACAGATCAGAATAATATAATCTAAAAGGAATCTATTCTTGAACCTGTCGGTAGTTAATTTCTTTTACCAAAGGGAGCGATCTTGGTTTCGGATACTAATCGACAAAGTAAAATTCCCTTGCGCAAACATCTCTCCAAATGAACCCAGTCCGCCTTGCATCGGTTAAGTGGCTTTCTCTACGGATTTGCAATTAGCACAGAGTTCGATTGCCTAGAAGGGAGCAGATTCGTGCGTTAGACAGTCCATTAATAACGCTTGCTGGAGAACATGCAAACGGTGACATTCCCTCGTAACTTCTCTACCCCTCTGCCCCCCCGGTCCACCCTACATTTTGTCACGATGCACAGAAAGCAATTGTTATCTTTCCCGCATCAAACGAGAGATCTTCATCTTTGGCGTGGGAACTTATCATTAGTATTGTTCGCAAAAGTTATTTCAAGTCAGATGTTTCTGCTGCGGAACTTCTTCTTTTTGACTTCATTTTAAAATGAAGGAATATTTTAAGATACTCCAAGCTTGAAATGTGTTAACGAGATATATAAAAAAATATGTCCTCTATTAAATTAAGCGTGCGAAGGATGTTTCTCTCTGCTGTTAAAATTATATTCAAAGTAAAGTAATTTATTAAAACATTATTAATTATTAAATAAAGTAATTTATTAAAACATTATAACCATAAGTAAAAGTTCACATGTTATATCATTTTACTGTTTTAACGTACATAATTAAAAACAGATTAATAACGCCAGAAGACATTTATAGTATTTATACACCGAAATCCCATTTAAAAAATCATATGAATTAGTAATTAGAGAGATTTTGCTCATCTCTCTGTTTGATCCATTACAGCAGTGTTTCCCAAAGTGTGGTACGCGTAACCCCAGGGGTACTGGAACAGTTTAGCGGGGGTACGCGTTCTTATGCGAAATATCTTGCAACAAGCGAAAATTTCAAAAAAATTTATTTTAAAACAAAGCTAGCCATAAAAATTTTCGATTAGGTATTTTCCAATGGCTATTTTTTGCAGAGTTAACAGTTAATAATTAGTAAAGTTGTGATTTTGTCAGTTGTCAATTTTTTTATAGTAAAAAACCTTTTATTAGTAGTTTTTTTTATTAGTGGTACACAGCGTTATGAAAAATTTAGAAAGGGTACGCAAAAGTCATAAGTTTGGGAAACACTGCATTACAGGATCAATCTTCCACAATTGTGAGTTAATTTTTAAACGGACTGAGCTAGTTCAGAGTAGATAAACTATGGGTGTCATTGAAGGTCAAGTTAAACATCGCAAAAGCAAGAATAGTTTATATTCGCTAAGTGGATATTCCATATACTTAGCTAGAAAAGCGACAACTTCGATAATTTATATTTAATAATAGGAGTTTTACGTACTCAATCTTAATAGTTCAAGTGCCTCGCCATAAATATGCTACAAAACTTAATAGTAGAAGATAGTTTGAGTTACGAAAACAAACTTAAAAATGTACTTTTTCTGAATGAACATGCATTTTTTTCGGTTTCTCGATCCACGAAATTAGAAAGGGTAATACCATAATAAAAAAATAACATGATTTTATAAGTTAAGGAAAGAGAGGGGTCAAAAATTTTAACCCCCTCAAATATTAATTGTTTTTATGTACTGTCTCTGGAACTAATTAAAGGGAATTAAAGTTTTAGACACATTTATAGAACTTTGCTAACATAAAAAGAATCAGGCAAATAGTTTTTCTTTTTTTTTAGAGAAATAAATTTTTTAAATTATTACTGCTATTGGAAAGTGAAATACGTTAAATTAAATCAACATTAGGCTGACTAACGTCCAACCGCTCTCCTGCTGAAACTATTGCTTTTAGAGAAATAAATTTTTTAAATTATTACTGCTATTAGAAGGTGAAATACGTTAAATTAAATCAACATGAGGGTGACTAACGTCCTACCACTCTCCTGCTGAAACTATTACTTTTAGAGGAATAAATTTTTTAAATTATTACTGTTATGGAAGGTGAAATACGTAAAATTAAATTATCATTAGAGTGTCTAACGCTCAACCGCTCTCCTGCTGAAACTATCGGAACTATGTTTTATAAATTCCACTTATATTTAGTGAGCAAATAATATAAATTCGTTGAAAAATTATATGTTTATTTAAAGAAAGTATGGTTGTATATCTGATTTCAGAACTTTAAGTATCATCTGCACTTGTATATGAAAATCCGATCCTAGTATGTGATCCTTTAATCAAAGGTTATCAAGATGTTCTTTTTTCATTTGTGCGGTATACAGTACATATCCAACCTAAGCTGATAAAATGATGTTGTTAAGTAAGTCTTTGAGAAATACAAAAAATAGATGGAATAATTCTGACAGAAGAACCCTTGTTTAAATGAAGAATTTATCTAGTTATGAATATGAATAAAAAACACAGAGAAGATTCTTCTGACTCAAAGTACTACAGTGTGTAGCAATTTTTGAAGGAGATCGAGACCCAACATGAAAGGGTGTATTTTTTGTACTTAACTGCCAGAAAAATTGGTTCAGCGTTGAACCATAATACTGGTACTTTGAACTAAAATAAGATGTAAGTTAAAAGTTGAGCCATGTTTCATTCAAGTTGAACTACAGTTTCGTTTAATCAAGTTTAAGAAGGACGAATATGCCCGATAATACAATTGACCTTATTAAGATTGAAGCAACTTAATATAATAATGTTGTAACAAATAAGCAACAACATTATAAGTTGAGCTATGTTTCTATTCAAGTTGAGCCATAATTTTGTCTAATCAAGTTTAAGAAGAATTAAAATACACGACAATACAATTCACCTTATTAAAATTGAAGCAAGTTTGATCGATATTATGTTTTAACATGCTTCATAATTTCTAGCAGCAAGCGACATATCATTAACTATACAAACATATTTCTCAGTAAATGATTTATGACAATCAGCAATAATAATGGCGGTATTTGAAAATGACTATTAATTTTTTGATTATTTGTATTCTTTTTAAAAAAAAATATTGAAAAAAATTAAAATCATTGAGAAAATAAGCGTGAAAATTTTATGACAAAAGGCGTATTTCAATAATACATAGAAAAGAAGACATTAACGAAAAATACAGAAAAATAATTAACTACTAATAAATTTTCGACACTGACAGAACCAGTCAAGATAGGTTCATTCTGAGGGCAAAGAGAAAAACTGAAATGTATCAAAATTTTAAAAAATTAATAAGATAACAAATTTCTTTCCGAAAAATAATATTTTTTTTATCAAAAGTTTAATTTTTACGAGAGTTATCTCTTCAAAAAATGTTTATTTCAGGGTTTTAAATTATAATTATGCATTATAACCTTTTCATAGTCAAAAACATTTATAGTAAATTTAAGATTAGAAAAAGCGTAATTTAAAATCTCTGAGACGTGGTACAATTTCGTTTTAAATTAATTTTCTTATGCTTCGTTGAATATTGAGATTCATGCCATCCATAAACCTAATTGAGTAAAATAAATGTTTTTAAGACTTTTTAGAAAAGTGGAAGATGCTGTGCCATATGGCACAGTAGGAAATGACATTTATAGCAGTTTTAGGATATGGTTTCCAAGTAAATGAAAGATTAACTTTGTGTTGTATGGAAATAAAGTTAAATAAAAGCTTGAATAGAGCACAAACGATGTCATGTTAACAGGCATACCATGGTTTCGGGACTGTAATGATCACAATGATGTAACACATAGATGCAGAAGAAGTAAGTTTCAACAGGGAAAATAAAGGGATGATTCAACAGGGTAGAGGAGCAAAATTTAAAGAAATATATTCAGATGGTCACATATTTCATGGGAGATAAAGGAAAAGTACATTTTGTCTATAGAAAGAACTCCCCACTTCACGAAATCTAAGGACGTCTGCTGCAATGAAAGCAAGAAATAGCGCATTTTAAAGGGGGGAGTTTCTTTTTCCAAAGATTTTCTTTCTCTTGCCGACTTGAGTCAAAAGCTGTCTTAAACAATAACCCAAAACCCATACTTGAAATAGTTGAACTTCGTAACTATAGTGACAGCCACAGCTCCTGACGAATGGCTAGGCGAGTTCGTTACATAGACGAACTATATGTGGTGGAGAACTTTTCCTTGTTGCGACTTATTTCTTTTGCTTGTTTGTGTTTACCCTTTTTATTCTGTGTTTCGTCACTGACGACGAAGTTTTATTACTGTACCGAAATACCATTTTATGTCTGTTTATGGAGCATTGCTTGTGATCTTTCTTTGCTGCGTTTGCTTCATTCATGGGGAAAGTTTCAAACAAATAGGTTTGCAAGTTGTATAGCTTGCAAATTTCATAATGAATTGTATTGCTACATGTAGTTATGCTTTCACCGTTAGTAGTAAGCATGTTAAGGAATCATTATTCATGCAGGAATGGAAATTGTTAAATATTGTCTCTCAATTAATAAGATGAATGTTACTTCTTAAATAATGCGATTAGAAAACACTGCGATAAGTTCCTTATAAGCATGAATAAATTAAACTTTATAATCAGATATTTGATTCAATTAAAAAGAGTATTAGAAACTAAACTGCGAAAAATTACATCGATAAATTATGGTCAATGACTGGATATACGTGCTCCAGTAGCTAACCATAAATGTTAAATTACGGTCAAAAATCTATCATGATCATAAAAAAATATGTATGTCCTTTAATTTTTCCTCTTAAAAAGTATGTTCATTGACCGTTAATTGAAGTTAAGCTTACATAAGTTATCTTCCGTAATGGCCATGACATTGTGTAAGACTTACAGCAATTTGTTTCTCTAATTAAGGAGAACCATAGAATTAGTTGAAGTAGTGCAGTGTTGCCATCAGCCAAGATGTGATAGAGATGCGCATTGTTTGTGCATAAACACTAATGTGGATGGAGTGCGAAGGAGACAATCTTTAGTGACAGCTGAGAACGAACCCGGGACCTTTATCTTCGGAGCCAGATGCTATAACCCCCGTAGAAAATGGTGTATACTTGAGACCTATGCTAGACAGGTAACTTGGAAAGCTATATTACACAAGGGAACTGGTGGTATAAATTAAAGGTTGGCTCAGTTGGCGAGTTTTACTGAAGTTCGTTACTTAGAGCGGCAATGAACTTTTTTCTCAAGAAAAAAAAAACGATGTGAATAAATTAATAGCCTACTCTCTGAATTTTAAAGAAATGCGTATTATTGATACTAAATTATAAATCTTTTAAAAACAGCATAGGTAATAAAAATTTATGAGAACAAAATAATTTTTCATTTTTTACTCTGTCATTTTAATATGGCTCAATACATCTGGCAGAGGGTAAAAAATACCTTTTTTATGTTTACAGACTTAGTCTTCTTGTTGACAATGAAGTTTTGAACTTCTTTACTTAAGCTCCAAATGCTTGAAGGGAAAGGAATTGGTATACTTTTAACGTAATACAACCCATTCTCTTTAAAGAAGTAGGCTAAGAAGTGCTATAAAGACAGTCAGTCCTTAAAATGGAAGGAATTTCCCATTTTATTGATCTTAAGAAAGATTTTAAAGAAATACTTTGACACATCAAGTTTTGGTGCAGGAAGTAAACTGCGTCGTTTACAACCATCTGAAGATGCCTTGCGGACCTACTTCCATTAATGGCATTATTCTCCGATCGATTCGTACGCTTTGCCTTGAATTTATTAACTTAATCTACAATAACGAACATTTGAGTGTCTGAATCCATAAACGCTAATGGGGTATAAATGTTAATGCTTCGAAAGATTTTAGCATAAAAACTCTCTTTAACATCTTTATTGAAAGAACATATTTTTCTAATTATGACACATTCTCTTAAATAGAACCGATGTGAAAATTGTCACGCAAAATGTTATTGTATGGAATGAAAAATTTTTATTCAAAAATCCAATTAAGGAAAAAACTTGTTAATGACATAAAGGGTAATATTAAAAATCAATTTGAGAATTTCTTTTAAATTGAGGTTTTCGTTAGATTTTATTAATTTTATTCTAATGAGTTGGGATCCAATAATGAAGAAGAAAAATATTAAAAAGATGGAATTCTCCACCTACAGAAAAAAAAGTTTTAAGCAATTTTTTTTAATTTTTAAAGTATAATAAATGAAGAAGACAGCAGAAAATGTGTTTCGTATGGACGGTATTGCAGAATAAATTAACTTTTTCTTTTTTAACTCTCTGGAGAGATTTTATTTTAAGACTCCTTCATTGTGTTAGATTGAGGTAGGGCATTTAAACTGATTTGTTGTGATTCAACGTACACTTTAAAAAAAAACATTTGGAAGGTGTGCCTTTAATTTATGCGGCAGTCTCGCGTTTTGGACAAAAAAAAGTCAAACTTCCACAATTGTAGCAAACTAGACAATTTCCTAGAATTATACTCTCAAAAGTATTTTTAATTACCAACATTAATGAGAAGCGTTTTAAACAAGCATTTTTTTAAAAATATTTTGTGATAAAACAAAGTTATAAATTTTAGATTAATTATTTTTTTTAAAATATCATTTGAATACTGGATATGTTTTAAGGCAAATTATTGATTAAGCTATTTTATATAGTTCATTTAATAATTAGCTAAAGTTTATTTAATAGCATTTATATTAAACCTTAATGAAATTCAATTAATATTATTTCAAACATTCACTTTTATGAACGCTATTGTTACAATAATTTTAATTAGAACTATATTTATATTTAGGGCAGTTAGTCTAATAATAACGCAAACTAAGAAAATAACTGCTTCAAAAGCTGATTATCGCATGTCATTTTAAGAGGCAAAATATACAGTTTGAACGAAATCGATTTTTTGAATTAATAAGTTTTAAAAACTTGGTATATTTAGAATTTAATTTTTCGAGAATTATTAAACCATATTCGTTACAATGTTGTACTTTACAATTTAAAATTACATTCTTTAAAATGATGTACAAAACTACATACCTTGCAATTTAATGTTTTGAATATTGTTAAATAAAAATAATAATTATATAAAATTATTTTTTGCATGGAATTATCTTTGGAGAAATCAATTTTCTAAATGTGAGTAAAAATTTAAAGCAAGTTTAAAATTAAGTATTACAAACTTACGAGCGTACTCCTGACTAAACATTTAAGACCCTTTCTGGATTGAGATTACCCCCCCCCCTATTTTGATAGACAAGAACCCGAATCTGAAGTGAAAAAAGGTATAGTTACTCAGAGAAAGTACGTTTTTTATGTCTGATTTTGTAATTTAAAATATCACTTTCAATGATTTATTAGCATATTTCAGGTTAGGCTCTCAAACAATTAAGATTAAGTCCTACTATGTGAAATTCTATTCATTAGGTCAAAAGTTATGTAGATTTTTCTGTTTTTTATTTTGCGCACTTTACGTGCTTATTTTATAACTGTCGTTGAACAGCTGACCCAATTTTTTGTCTTCTACTACTAATGTTCAAATCCGTAGCCTTTAAAATTAGTACCTAATCCAGAAGACAAAGGAACTCCTAAATCAAGTATTGGGAGAAATTTGCCTTCGTGGATGACTTTTTGATGGATTAACTCTCATTTGCATTACGTGGAGAGGAAAACCACGAAAACTTCCCATGGTTAGTCTGACGGCAAGGGATCTCTAACCCATGATCCGTCTACCACTGAGGATATTTTACGTCAGCTGTGTGGTCGGTGCAGGCTGGGTGCAGAAGTATGTAATCATTTGACGCGATTAATTACTTCCCACGTAATTACTAATATTAATTATTTCTTCCTAACTGAGACTTCTACCTAACTGTTCGTAGACTCTTTCCATAATCTTATCTTTCTTTAGACCGGGAATATATTATTATGAAAACACTGTGAAAAATTTTTGCGTTGAGTTGCCACCATCTTTGGTGTTGATTTCAAGTCAAAATTTTTTGCAATTGATGTAGTCCCATTTATATTTACTTTTCCACTGTTATAATTTTGTTTTATTTTTTTATTCAGTTTTTATATGTTTGTTTATTGGTAACACCCATTTTCTAACACTATTCTAACTCTTTTAAGCAAATGCTACGTATTTTTTGCATGATAACTACAGTTCAGTACTTGAAAATGTAATTAATTTACCTTAGCACCAAAAATGGAGGCAAAATATACACCAAAATTTTTTACAGTGGGGTTGTCAAAATTTGAATTACTTTCTAGATCAAATAAAATTTGGTGAATATAATTGTTTCATATGCAGGGATAAAAAATAATATCGATGCTCCGGGAACAGTATTGAATACCCTCAAAGTTCTTTTCTGTTTTTTATGTAAATGGATTTAGAGACACAGAGAAATTTATTGGGTAAATAAATATTGGCCAAAAAACTCAATCAAAATCTTTAAACAAAAATGAGTCCAAAAGCTTTCACAAATCTAAATAAAATTTTCTTTTATCTGCCAACGCGTCACTTAATGAAAATAAATATTTTTATTACACGCGTAAGAAACTTGAATAATATCAGTTACTAATCTTAAAGAATGTATCCTTACTGGTCATAATATTATAAATTTCTCAATGATGGTAGTTTTAGAAAACAAAAGGAATCTTTAAACATATACATATTAAATTTATGGACAAATCAGATTTTCAGAATTTGAAGTTCGTCGTTGCTGCAGAATTATAACAAATAAGGCCTTTGCATAAGTTTGAATTGCTAAATTCACTTTTAAATAATTTTTCATAAATTCTGAGTGGAGAAAAAAAGAACTGAGAGATTGCATTAAAATAAAGAAATTCATCAAGGAAGTAGAATACGGGAATGATAGGATTGTTGTTGTTGTTTATTTACGTCACACTAGAGCTGCTCAATGGGCTATTGCCGACGATCTGGGAAACATCCCTGAGGATGATTGGAAGACATACCATCACAATTTTGATCCTCTGCAGAGGGGATGGCACCCCCACTTCGGTAGACCAACGACCTGCACGCGAAGTCGAGCACTTTACGGTAGAACAGTTTAATGAGGACCAATACCACACACCCTCGGTCCCTACGCAGACTGATCCAAGTGGTCACCCACCCTCACACTGACCGCAGTCAGTGATGCTTGACTTCGGTGATCTGCTGGGAACCGTGTCTTAACTATCAGTCCACTGCGGGACAAGAAAGATAGGAAGATTGTTGAATGTTACACCAAAATGAACACTATAGAAAACTGAAACATGCAGAAGCATAAAGAAATGCTACGCAGACTTAACCCAGTAATTTCACAAAAGTGTTTATTTTTTAAAATTTAAATACCGTCATGTGGGGCTACTTTGGGCAGGATTTCGAAGTTTTTGAACTTTGACACGTAAAAAAACTATGCTGATTCAAACTTTAGTAAAATTTATCGATATTATATTCATAACTGGACTCAGACGAGAGAATTTGATCAACATTGGCACTATTTGTATGTAATATTTACAAATAATAAGTCAAAACATACCTTACACAAAGTAGCCCCCAAGGGGGGCTGCTTTGTGCAGCGATGGAATCAGGTTTAATAATCATGTTTTTAGTAAAATATTGATAGAAAATTGCTAAAAAAGATAATTGTTGACATTTTTAATGACAAAAACATCAAGATATATAAAGATATTAGTTTGAAAATAATTTTCAACGTTGAAAACCATTTTTTATAAAGAATTTTTTCTTACAAAGAATGTTTATTTCAAAACATTTGAGTCTAAAGAAACGGGAACCATATACATTTTTGATCATTGAAATGGATGAAATTTCAAAAATAATGATTATTACATATTCATTAACATTTATAATATTGATAAATTTGAACAGAACATGCTTGAATGAACATGACAGAACTTGCTCTTCAGTTTCTGTCAAAATCACCAGATATCGTATAAAATATATTTTTAGGTGTTAAATCGTTTGATTTATTCATTAGAAAAATCTTTGTAGAAGAAAAATAATAGTTTATCAGCACGTTTTACGTGTTTCTTGTGAATTTTATTAGAGATAGTATTTCTGTGGATTTTGTACTTCCGAGACGCTTCTCCAATCGACATACCACCAGCAACTGCTTGCAAACATTGTTGCAGCTTTTCTAAAGTGTAATCACGGTAGTTTCTCATTCCAGGTACTTTTTTATAGCGTCTGACAATTTTTCTGTCGAAGAAAAAACGAATGAAACTTTGCACAAAGTAGCCCCACGGTGCATTTTTTTTCATTTTCCGTTTATTTGTTATTAATTTTCAAATTTTTTAAACGCTAACATGATATAATTGCTTATTAATATATAAATAAAAAATTTTGCACTTACGACAATTGTTTTATCAACGTCTTGGCATTTCACAGCTAAAGTTTCACGCACACTTTTCGACATCCGACGTTCTCGGAAAGTGGTTGACATTGGATAAACAAAACACACTCTGAGATTGTTTTAAATTTCAAAAAAATGTTTATAGTAATAGAGGAGACTTCTATCTTCAAATTCCACACATTTTTAGCGTGAAAAAAGCATAATACTGAATAGCAGCACTTGAAAAGTGCCAAATTCGAATTTGCACAAAGTAGCCCCACATGACGGTACCGAATTAATGTTGTGAACAATCTTGTGATTGCCTTTTTCTTCAGAAGATTCATGGTTTGTTGTTTATTTTTTACTTCAAATAACTTTTACAGACATATATTCCTAGTCAATGAAAACTTCTTAGGTATACTTGATAGTTTCCTCCAAATCACATATTACCAAGTTACATATTTCAAGGGAAAATTCAAGATTAAGAAAAGTCCTAAAACTATCAAAATGCGCTTTTTTAAAGCTCCCCTAAAGCTTAAGAAACTGCGGTGCATGCATCAACTAAAGCAAAGCTTGAAAATCATCCGTGAAATATATACAGTTGAAGAAAGATTATCGAGAAATCTGTAGCTCTTTCCTAGTCATGCGAAAGATAGAGATACGCCTTTATTCCGTATCCTACTCTTTGGCCTGAAAAAAGGTCCTTAATGTTATTCTATCCTCTGCGAACTTCACTTACTTTGGAAAACTCATTTCTTTCTTTTGAACACTTCTTTATTCTCTTCTTTTTTTGAGGCCTTCCATATTATAAAGTTCTTTTCCTTTAGCTCTCTTGGACATATAATTAAAAGTTTTTAGAGCTTTTTTTCTCTCTCCGGGGAATAGAAATACCGTGGCCCTATGAATAAATGCGATTTATTTAATCACACTCTTCTCATCAAAAAACTCTTACGGTCGTCCCTAACTCATCAGGGCAAGGGTTATATGTGATTCTTTGATAATAAGTGTTTGCATTTGTCAAATTTACAGTGAGTTTGAAATTTAAAAAACCATTTTCCCCGTTGAGGTTTTTTCCTCTTATGTTATTTAGAAGTAACATAATTGTTATTTAAAAATAATAAATAAAGTCACATTACAATTCAAAATCAACATGATAAGTTTCCTGTTTAATTCCACATTTTTATGATAGTATTAGATAGATTCTGTAAATCCTCATTTATTTTGATTGAATTATTCTGGGTCCTAAGTTTATGATTGTAGACCAATTTTAAGAAAACTAGTCAAGATTGTTAACAAATATGAGTTGAAATAGTGAAATTTGTAGCGAAATATTATTATGTTTGAATTATATTGTGATTTTAGTTTATAGCATATTTATTAATGAGCCACAGCAGCTCTATCAATAACTGTGATTTGAAGATCATCCAGCAAAGAGTACCAGCTTTTTTGGGAAATATTGGTGTTGTTGTTCGCAACGCTGACAACACTACCATAATCATGTCATTGGTCGTGAAATTGCGGAACCATAATCTCTATGATTCCTTTCGCCCACAACGAGTTTTTGCTTAAATACTTCACTTTACTGTTGATGCTTCAATTAGACTTATTGGTCCCTCAGTGGACTGATCGTTAAGACACGATTCCCAGTGGGTCACCGAAGTCCAGCATCACTGGCAGCCGTCAGTGTGTGGGAGGGTGTCCATTTTGATCATTCTGTAGAGGGACCAAGGTTTTGCAGTATTGGTCTGCGTTAAACTGCTCCACCGTAAAAAGCCCGACTTTGCACATAGGTCGATGGGCTGCCAAAGCAGGGAGCCATCCCCTCTAAGCAGAAGATCAAAATTATGATGGTTCGTCTTTGCATCATCCTCAGGGACATTTCTCAGACCATCGCCAATAGCCATTCTGTAGTGCCAGTGGGACGTAAATAAAATATTACTACTACAATAAAATGCTTTATTTTTTATGCCTTTCTCTTCTTTTTCAGTTAATACGAGAATAATAAAGAAATAATAAAGCGATTGATTACATTATCGAATTTAATAAATTCTATACTCTAAGGAATATGTTCTATACTCTCAATAAAAATTCTTCATCACTTTTTCAATTATGTTTTATTTTTTCTTTATAAAATAATATTAAATGCATCTACCAATTATTTAGGTACATTTAAATACAACATGGTATCATGTGCTTCTGTTACTTACAGCCTACATTGGAATTAGAAATGATGCTTCGAAGCTAAGCCATTATTCAAGTAAAATGCTTATAATAATCATCTAAATCATTTTGTAAGCTCATTTATGCATTAAAATAATTAAAATCGTTTATAATTTGCAACAATTCCTAAGACTTCGTTCTTACGTAAAATCATTTTTTTAATATCTCGAGGCTTATCACAACAAGTTTTTTAGTACCTTTATTTACTCAAATTTCAATATTAACTTTAACATCAAGCATAACAGTAATCTCAAGAAATAATAAAAATATATTTAATTTTATTTTATCTTAACTTTAATAAAAAGTACAGTGCTATATAAAAACCTAAAGTTTTAATTTTTTGTTTTGTAGTATAATATTATTCATTTATAAAAACTTTCTTCTTTTATAAATATCATGCCAACAGAGTAATTTGGCTACCCACATCAAGTGGTTGATTCTATTAATCTACAAAAGTTAATTAAAAAATGGCAAGAAATTGTGAATGCTAAAGTTTTGATTGCTATAATTATTATTACACTTTAAAATATTCCTCTGTAGTATTATGGTTAGTGACTGGCAAAATGTGTTGCAGTAATTGCTCGTAAAATAATTTTTTTAACAAAGATAACATGATAAAAAAAAATTGGTTTACTCTTAAAATTTTCTCATTAAATGTATAACCACTGACCGTAAATAACATTAACTTCGTATAAGCTGTTTTTAGTTCAACTTTTGGCGTTGTTTGAGACTCATGAGATTTGTTTATTGATTCAAGGCAAACGGTGGACCCATTTTTTTACCCATTTGGGTTCCAACCCGTGATTCTTGTGTTCGTAGTCTGTTGCTATAACCATAATGAAAAATTGTGTACACGCCCAAATTGAGTTAGGAATCTTTGCATAATAACTTCGTAAATAAACGGTCAACTTATTCAATTTAGCTCAAGTTCGTTAAAATTACGGGTACTGAACTTTTTTCTCAAAGAAGTAGATGGGCGAATAAAATAATGGCTCAAAATTTTACAGATATTTCTCAGGATGTGTCATTTTTATAAACAAGTTTATAGCACACCTGATACTTTAATATCTTAATAATAAGCTTCTGATCAAAATTGCTTATATACATACACACACACACACACACACACACACACACACACATATATATATATATTTGTTACGATAGAAATTATTATAACAATCGCGTTCATAAAAGTTATTCATTTGATGTAGTATTAATTGAAATTCATTATAGTTTAATATATATACTATTTAATAAACTATAGCTAACTTTTGAATAAATTATATAATATAGTTTATTCAGCAGTTTTCCTTAAAATAAAATATTTTGAGTAATCAAACAACATTTAATAATAAAGATATTAATCTGGAATTTTTAATTTCTTTTTAACACAAAATGGTTAAAGACAGCGCTTGTTTAAAATGTTTTCCATTGATGTTGGTAATTAAAAATACTTTTAAAGTATAATTCTAGAAAATTGCTCTTTCACTTCCTTCATAGAAAAAAAAATAACAATAAAAAAATATTTTAAGATGAAGTCAAAAACGAGGATTTAAATCTCATAATTAGGATGATTTCAAGGAAAATGTGAACACTAATGAAGTTTTCTTTGCATCGTAATCTAGAATGTATTATTTTTTAAGCGAATCGATTCTTTAAATAAATCGGAGAAGCTCCTTTTTTTAATGAACATCTCTTTCTTTACTTGAATGTAATTCCCTTCTTAGAGTTAACAGAAGACAAGAACCTCATTAAATTTGCATGCTAATATCATCTTTATTGAGGTTTTGAGGTCTTTTTACAAAGCTTTACGAAGCGGAGGAAAATAAAGCTTATTTCCTATACATTTTCTGTTTTGTTTCACAACAAATTATTATCCATGCACAATATGGTAATGAAAGAATAGGGTAACTTAATTTATATCCCACTATCTGCCTTACATTAAGCCTTTCTATGTAATGTCTTATGGGTTTCAGTTAAAATAAATGTAATTTAATGAGCAAAATAAAACAATTTAATTTTTAGGTTTATACATGTTTATTATCTTATGAGATTTTGTTTGAATAATGCGCAATCAAATATGAAATTTACTCTAGGAAATAGCTTCAAAACACTAACAACTTAAGCTTTAATTTTCTTTTTGGAGATTAGATAATCAGAGTTTATTTTGATCATCCGTTTATTTATTGACATTCAATTTCTATCATTATAAGGATACAGCTTTTGGAGAAAAAAAAGAGTTGTATATTGTGTTGTAATGGAAACATTATATTGATTTTTACAAATAAGTTTGAAGTTTTAAATGATATATTTAATAACCTTGCGATGTAAGCGAAAATCATTCTTTCTAATTTTACTTTCCATATTTGAAATACTCTAACTTACAATAAAATGATAAAAAAAATTTAATATGTGGTAATTAAAAGAGAACAACAGCGTGATTAATTATTTTTTGTAGTTACATAATTCATTAGTATGCACAATCCTTAAAACAATATACCGTGTATAACTTTCGATCAGGTATTCACTTATTGAGAAGTAATCTTGTATGGTTAGGGATATATGGTTAAAGATATACTAGTAGTTTGTTATTACTTCACCAATAAAGGCAAAATTTTTTTGATAAATATAATTACATCTTTGAGACATATTCAAAATATGAAAAAGCTTCATTAATTATCTTACTTTCTTAAAATTAAATCATTTTGGAATATAATTTTGAATTACACGAAATAACTATTGTTATGAAATCGTAAAGTATATAGCTACTTAAGTTAGAATTGTAACTTGTTGAGAAATTACTTTTGTTATTGTAACTTTTTGTTAGAGATGAGAAGAAATATAAAATTATTATTTCTAAAAAACTATTTAGACTATTTCTGTTAATTTTTGTAAGGTTTAGTGTACCTATATTGTTTATTGTTTAGCAAGCAAAATGTTTAAAAATCATAATTTTAAACTTTTTGATTTTGTTATACATTACACTGTAAAATATAACTATAAATTCTCCAGGAAAAAATATTTTTCAAAGAAAAAAACTGTTTAAAGAAAAATATGGATGTTTTTTCAGCTTTTTACTGGTTATCCACTTAATATAAAAACATTCTTCTTCCTTTTACAAGCCTTCTTTGTATATTTGACGATTTAATGCTGTTTTGTTGACAAAATGATTTTTTCTGTTTTTCGCCGAAATCTTAAACGGATTAAAACCATTTTACGGTTATTTTCTTATCTTTCTGCAAATTCTTATCGTTTTGATCATTGTATAAACTAAAATTGTGAATCGATATTATTATCAATTTGCTACCGAATTATTATACTTCATTAGATATAATTTTTAGTAGGTAAGTTTGTCAGCAATTTTTTTAAATATTTGAATTAAATTGGCAATTTTTTATTTTTACACTTAAATCTGATTTGCATGAGACTTCTTAAAAAAAACCCTTAAGAGTTTTCTTCAAAAAGAAAGTTAGAGCCCCGGTAGCTCAGAGGACAGAGCCCTCGTATTCCATTGAGGTGACCCAGGTTCGAATCCCAGCGTTGACTGTTCGTATAAATTCCGATCGCGGCTCTCACCAAACGCAATGTTGGCATAGTTATTTCATATAATTTTTTTGTTGAAATAACCTCTGCTTAAAAACAAAGTTTGTTTCTGAAAATAACAGTACTTATTTACTTTAAAGACAGGTTCTTAAGGAACATTATTTTTCTGTGAAATAAACGTTTTAAACAGTTGAAAAGTTTTCGAGAAAATTGAACTGAATCGAGCAAATTAAACTGATTTTTTGGGTCTCTAAATTATATATAACTAGATATGTACTTTATAATGCTGCTCAAAAATACTAAGAATATTTCAAGAAAATTCGAAAAACAATTCAAAAAGTTCAAAGAGAAATTAACTGATTAAAATCAACAAAAAGGTTTACTAAAAGGTATTAAATCTTCCAAAATAGTACTTTTTTGCTGTTATAAACTGGATTAGCATTAAAATCATTTTTAAAAAGCGATGCATAAAATAAATTTTGCAAAAATAGATTTTTTTCTACATATATAGGAAAATTAAGAATGGTAGATTTTTCTGGATTCTTAATGTTAATAGAGTCAATGCAACATAGTAAATTTTATTTTAAGAAGCGTATGGAGGTTCACAACTAAAACTAAGAGTATAAAATTTAAGATGGACTGCTACTTGTTAATATCCTTAAAAAATCGCAGATATGGATAAGTTAAACTTTTGCATGAAAGACTTTTAGAAAGTACAATATAGTAAACGTATGAAACCACGCTATTATTCTAACAAAAAATAAATTTAATTTACTAATGCACCCCTAAAATAATTTTTCAAGTATTTAAATATTTTTTTATGTTTATATGTAATATTTCATCTACAAAATACCTTTTTATTACGCGTAAAAAAAATCCAATAGCTCAAAAAAATGTAACGTATGTAACCCCGATATCTTTTCCCATAAATTTATTGTTTAAGGTGATCTGATTTCCGAATTTGATGATTAATTTTGTTTTAATATAATTAGATAAATGTTAATAAGAAATAAATAATTAATAATGAATATGAAATTAATTTTGCTTGAACATAAAATTACAGTGAATAGGTAGTGAATGCATATTTAGGAAATGTAGCAAAAAGGTCAAAAGAATTCAAAATCAGCTGCTTTTGATTTTATTGCTCCTAACTTTTGAGATGTGTCAACATATTAATAAAATTTATTTTCAAATTCCCGTAAATCATCTTTTTTGCAGCTAACATTATCATAAAAAGTATTAAGAAATATTATAAAAACAATACCAATTATAGTTATTTCATATTTAAGATCTATATAATATAAAATTCCGCACCAAAGATATCTATGCAATTTTTGAAATAAATTCTCTGCTTGCGAATCATTAATGAAAACAGAAATAAATCCCTAAAGATGAAAACAAAGACTAAATCTGTAACCTTATAGGCAGGCAAAATGAATATAAAATATAGCAGAAATGAAACAAAATGCTCTGAAAAATAATTTTTGCTTGCAATAACATTTCCATTACAAAACATTAAATACATGCAAAAAGTTTCCTAATAGTATGTTCACTGTTCAGCAAAAGAAATTTAACTCTAGAGAGTAAACGGAATACTTGAATAAACTATTATTTTCAAAAATTTCTGAATAATTTACTGCATACAATCGTTATTATAAACCTTATTTTCATTGGAATTTCTTTCATTTGAATTCAGAGAAACATAAAACATTTTATTTTCTTATTCAAATGAATTTCAATTAGGATAATGTTTCAAATCATTTTTAATAAATATCAGAATTTAAAATTTTAGTACCATTATTTTTCTGAATATTAGAACATATTTATTAACAAATTTATCGATTGCTGGAATTTCTTTCATTTGAATTCAGAGAAACATAAAACATTTTATTTTCTTATTCAAATGAATTTCAATTAGGATAATGTTTCAAATCATTTTTAATAAATATCAGAATTTAAAATTTTAGTACCATTATTTTTCTAAATATTAGAACATATTTATTAACAAATTTATCGATTGCTGTATCGACGGCGCAAAATAATTATTAAATTTATATTAACTAGTACTATTTGAAAACTAATGATATGTAACATTTAATTTAATAAAGAAGTCAAGCAGTTATAACATTGATGCGAAGAATATTTTTTTGAAGCAACATAGACAAAGTGCCTGGTGCACTGCTAATAGTTTCATTCTTTTATTCTAAAATCACGTTAAAGTAACTGTCAGCAGTGTGACCACCCAATTAAATGTTAAGGTAATGGATGGTTTTTTGTTTTTACGGTTTTTAAACCGTTTCCAGCCAGTACAGTAGAAAAACCATGAATACAAAACTGTGTAATTTTTTAAACATTGGCCACTAGCATGGTTTCAAAACCGTAAAATACTTAACTGGGCTAAGCAGCTAGGTTTTTTGTTAGGTAATGGACATTGTGGTTAGGTTGTGGTTGAGTTCTGTTTTATAAAATGATTAATCAAAATGTTTTATCGGTTATTAGTTCATTTGGTTGTTTTGCCTATCGTAAGAGATGGGAAATACTACACATTTTTGCTTTAAGTAGCTTTATGGTGCTGCCACCTATGCATGAAAGAGATTATCGTATTTCAATTGTCAATGGTTAGAATAAACAGTTTTTTTTACAGTTAATAGTTGGAATACCATCTTATTTATGAATATTTGACAGTTTTGTGTGAATATGGAAAAATAATAATTAAACAAATTTTATCTAACCATTTTTCCCGAGAATTTTCTAGAATTGTGGGCAAATTAGGCAGATCAAGTTATTTGATCATATATTAAATTGAAAGAAAGGTATAACTTTTTTACTATATTTACTATATTTTTTTGTTTCAAACTGTTCTCCTTTATTTTCGTTATTAGTACTTATGAACTGAGATTAAAATAAATTTAAAATGTTCAGGACAAAATTTTAAAGTAAGCTTTTATGCTTGTCTATGTATCCTTATATTTTCTCCTATATTTTGCTTAATTAGTTGACCGATTCGACGAAAATTCCCTACATTTATCAAATTTGTTCCTTACAGGCATCCAACATTTATATTATTATATTAGTTTATTTAACAATTATAACATATTAATTTATAATAATTGAAACAAGACAGGATCACAGTTTAATCTCATGCATTACTTTGTTAAAGTTCTATTTTGCGGATAGGTGTTATTTTTAGGCAATTTTATAATAGCTAATCACTATAAGCATTTTTTAAAAAAAAAAATATTGATAGAATTACAATCATAGCCAGAAATCTTATTTAGGCAAGATTGCCTCACATTAAAACATACTCCTATTTATGATAGTTTTGACATAGAATAGATTTGGAAATCTTATTGAATAAAATAAATGCATGTTGCAATTTCTTAACTCAAATCATAATATAAATATATTTTCTCAACAATTAATGAAATATATAATGTAGAGTGCGAATAACTTTTGATCTATTGATCGGATTTTCTCGTTTTCTTATGTAATATTTTTGAAATTTACATAAAAGAAGTGTGCTTTTCTGAAAAAAAAAATATTGCAAAAGATAAGATCACAATGAAGTGTTATTTCCCAATGAAACCCGAACAAAGATTCATAAATTTTGTTCAAAAAAGCTTTAAATTTGTGTTCCACGTGTTTCTGGAAATTATGAGCACTTTCTCATTTTATGCCTTTGGTGTTTTATCATTAACTGTGCCTTTGGTGCTTTAATCTATAATAGCGTTGTTGTAATTGCAACTATAAAGTCTGCACTTAAAATGTTTAACTCTCACTCCAGACTTTTTAAGGAGCTCGACTCTAAATTCGACTTATACTCAGCAAAACTTTCCGACAATACTCAGAAAATTTAATGTAGTATTCAAAGTAGTTATTTACTTTAAATTAAATATTTCTATTTTTGTGCAATTGTTAAAGTAAAAGATATTTAAACTATAGTAAAAGAAACTTAAAGTAAAGGACACTTAAACTATATATTGTAGTATAAAATTAACGTTGAAGAATAAAATACAATATTTTCTCAAACTATTGAAATAGTGTACAAATTACTGTAGGAAAAGAACCCAAAATATCAATACCTCTCACACACTCGCACATATATAAAAGACTTATGACCAAACAAATGTTAAGTGGATATTTATTGACTAGGAAGCTGATACATTAAATTTCTTTGCATTTAAACTGATTTAGTCCGGCAGCTAAATAAATTTGATTTTGGAACTTATAAATTTAAATATAACTTTTAATAATCCATTTATTAATCTCAGTTGTACAATAATTTCGATGATTTTCTGCGTTTTTTTTCAGTAGTTGTTAAAACATGCACTCAAAACCGTTCAAATGTGATTTATAAAGTTTGTGATAAAATTTAAATAGCTGCCATAATATTCATATGAAGTATATTTTGATTAAATACTTATAAGTATTTATCTAAATGATTTTATTAAGTTTAATCATTTTTCCACTTTTATTAGACAACAAAATTCAACAATTGCCTAACAGTAGGGTCGGCGTCAAGCATTGTTTTTCTTGACTCCAACTTCGAATCATGCAATATTTTCTTCTACTCCGACTTCCCGGCCCTTGCTGCAATCTCAACTGAGCCCTCGCCTTCCAATGAGTTGAGCCGCGTTTGAATCCCAATGATGATTGGTTGATATGAATTCCGCACTCCGCTCACACTGACCACAATGCTTACGAAAAATATTATCAGTGGTACGAAAAATATCATCATGAGTTAGAGTCCCATTTACCATCAGGCCAACCATGGAAGGTTTTAGTGGCTTTTCTCTCCATGCAACTTAAATGCGGGTTTTTCCATCAAAAAGTCCTTCACGAAGACGAATTTTTCCCAATAATTGACTCAGGAGTCTCCTTGTCTTCTGAATTGGCTTCAAAATTATAAGGCTACGGAGTTGAACATTGGTAGTCATAAACTTAAAATTATTTCGGCTGTTTAACGGCGATTATAAAACATAGGTTTTATGATTATAATTCATTGTATAAGAACAAATAGAATGAGTTTTTCCAACTGAAATAACTTAGTACATATTTTGTATCGTTATTACTACGGAAGTAGGCTCACTTATAACTTTAAAATATACTTCTATATTCAGATTTGTAAGAAAAAATTCTTCCGTTTGAAGAAAAACTTTAACTTGAAGCTTTCGCAAAGAACACTTTATGATAAATGTTTCAGTCCAAGTTTTAAAAAGCATCAAAAGCCCAGCATGTCTGATGCAAGGATTTTTGGCGCCAAGAGGAAAATTTTTATAAACGGAGAATGAAATCTGTTACTTTTCACACCTCGCAAGCCTAGGCCTATACTAGAGTTAATGTGTCGGAGAAAGTCATTAAGCTTTAGAACGAAAGAGTAAAGGGGTGGGAATGGCCCTTGATGAAAGCATTCCACACTTTAAGTTTCCTAAAATCATGAGCATCATTAGGAAATAAGTTGCATAGAAGCATTTTGAGGCTCTTTAAGTTGGTCATCTGAGCCATGAAATTCATTTAGTAATGAACACATATTATAAATTTCTATTAAGTTATCTAAGTTTCATCAGAAAGTCACATTGTTGTTTAATTAGAAAATATCTCATCACTATTTTGAATAAAGTTATAATTGCCATACTTAGATAGAAACTAACTTTGAAGTATTGTTATTCTTAGTTTTTAGTCTGAAAACTGAAGATATTTCTTTCTCTAGTCAAACAGAAGAGATGACTTGAAATTTGAATAGTAAATGGACACACTAAAGCTGATTCCCTTGTTAACTATAACTCTCCATAGCGCGTGGAAATGCATTTTACCCTGATTTTTCTCTTCGCAGCTACTGTGGTTTTTCTGGTTCTGTTTTTCATGTTATTTTCTCCCTCGACTGCTTTGATTTTGTTTCTAACTTTTACTTTTTCATTTTTCATTGGCACCTTTACGTTTCATGTTTCAAATCACTTTTATTTTTTTCTCATTCACGTTTGGCAGGCAAGTCCTGAAAATGGGCACGCCAAAGTTTGAGCGATTGATACATGTTGAATGTTATTTTTGAAGCGAATGAAGTTTTTAATAAGGTAATATCTTACTGTTTCTGTTTCTTAGGATAATTTATTTAAATGAACACTTGTTTGTAATTTTTTTAATATAGTTACTTTTTACAAAGAACGAATCAAGATCTGAGATATCACTTCAACATCATATTAGAATTAAAACGATTCAAATGAAAAATATTGCCCTCGCAATTACGTTCCGGTTGCTTTTTAATTTTTTTTTTAAAGTTTGAAGTGTAGGATTATTCCATTGTCTCTGCCAGTTTCCTTATTGTATAGTAAGATATTCGAGCGAATGTTAGTTTATAGCTCTTCATCACACTTAATTTGAGGGCCAGAACGACGCATATCTTCGAAGTCGAAATTTACATTTTTGAGCTTGGCATACCAATTACGAGCGGCTCTTTCCGTTATATTACCATTTTCACACACAGCACAAATGTCACGAACAAACTTATAACCTAGATTAAAAGCAAACAGATAGCGAAAATACTCATTTTTCTCAATTTAGAAATTTATTTAAATGATCCAAAAATTAGCTAAAAATGACATAGATTTTCGGTAGAACAAAATAATCTTTTTCGAGTGATCTAAAACATTATGTCAAAAACCTTTAAAGAAACGAGAAATGCTAAAATTCAAAAAAAGAGGTCGAATTTAATAACTTACTCAGTAATACGTCTCAATTACTTTTGATCTAATGATCCGATTTGAAACTTAAGCGCTTAAAATTCATGTTTTACCAGACCTATTTAAAATAACGTAAATCAGTAATTTTTAATATTTAAGTCTAACTCATGCTTTGCAATCCGTATGCTCGAAATTAAAAAAAAAAGATCTCAATTTTAAATCAAAATCTCTCCTGTTAAATTCTTTTTCAAACCCTTTGATAATAAATCATTTTGATGGTATAAGACAATAGGAAAATAAATAATACAAGGCAAAAAAATTCAGAGTTACATTTACTTAAAAAAAAAAAAAATAATTTCGCATTTTCTATTTGAATTTTTGTATAAGATTTTAGAGCATTAAGTAGGTTAAATTTTTCTCTGTAGAAATAAAATAAATGCTTTTGCTTCGATTTTATACATATTTATTATGAAATGAATAAAATTTTAAAATAAAACAATGCTCATTACAAGGTAATGGTAAAATTTATGATTTTCTTTTTTAATACAAATGTCTTTTAGATTTTACAATTTCATATAAAATAAAAATTACGTTACATCAATTAGGAATATAATTAGATTTTTAAATAAAATCTCCAAATACGGAAGCATTAAAGTGCATTGATTTTTAATGCAAATCAAAAGCAAACACCTACTCATTCTTTTCGATGCTTAAATGATTAAACAAAATCTTCGCAATTATATAAAAATGATTTTACTGCTTTCGTAATCTTTCCCTAAGTTCTTAATTTCACTATATAAATATTTAAATCATTTAAATGGGTTTAACTGTGTTACCATTTTTATATAAATTTTTTTCATAGAACTAAACTATACTAAATAGTTTTAGCATTATAATCTTACGTTTTTAACGTCTAGACAGGTATATATATATATATATATATATATATATATATATATATATATATATATATATATATATATATATATATGTATATATAAAAGATTTTAATTCACTTGTTTTCTTTTTTTTTAATCTGAATTTAATGATTTTCGATCTAAATTTTCTAATTTAATATTCACCAACGGCCCTTTAAGCTTTTTTTGGTGACTTTAAGTTCATGCTATAGTTCTAGATAGACTATAAGAGCTTGATTACTTGAATCGTGAGGGGGTTCAGCGCTTGGATACGATTGATTCATGCTATCTCCTAATGAAAAGTAAATTTCTATATAATCAATGGGATTAATGGGCCACATACCCGAACACTTCCTTCCTTGAATAAAATACATAAATATCGCTATTTTACTTCTAGCCTCGGTTACTAGATTAAAAACATTGCAATATGTGATGAACAGGATGGTATAAGTTCGAAGCCATTTTTTCAGCTACTTGGATGAAGTACAGCTCAAAGGGTTTGAAAAATGACCTGCCCAGCAGTTGGATCTGATTTATTGGTGCTCTGGTAGCTGTAATATAATTACTACAGCATTTCTGGTCAACTTCAAAGCGTCTAAATTTCTTGTATGAGTTGATTGACCATCAAGAAAAAGTAGAACTTTTATTGCACGTTCAATTTTATTGTACTAATAAAGTGTCAAAGCAACGTTATAAATAACTCAGAATTAATATATCCTGTTTCCGAAATTTTAACTAAATTTCGTGGTGGTGATGCAAAATTTCAACTGATCGCATCTACTTATCCTCTTAAAGATAAGAGTTGATGGTAAATAAACCATCAATGCTTATCTTACATACATAGCAGTGGGGTATTTTCACTAGAAAATGAGCCAACTGGACCTTTTTTCTTTTTCAGACATGATCTTCTGACAGTTATTTAGTGCAGTTCTAACACCAATTTCTTCGACATTGAATATACTGATAACATCAATTTTATTTTCACATCTTCAGTCTTCACAAGAATTGCGCAACACTTTCCGTTTTAAATCATTTTGCTTCAGCCAAGGACTTTCACTCTACCATGGCCACGAGATTTTGATCTACCTTCTTGAACTAATACCAGAAAGAGATCTATCCTTTTAAATTTATACCAAAGACGGGTCTACCTTTTTGAATTTATAACAAACATTGGTCTACTTCTTATAATTTATACCAGAGAGAGGTCTACCTTTTTGAATTTATTCGAAGTATGCAGAAGCTAGTAATGATCAAATCAAGTTCAGGTAAATGGTGCGACTTGTACTCCTTATTTTGCATATTTATATCGATTTAAAACCCTTTTTGGACTAAGAAGGCTTTTGGTCTGGAAACCCCTTTGGAAACTAGGAGGCAGACTTGAATTTTATTAAATGAACAATCAAAAACACGATATGACATAATTCATTACAATCTTGTGAAAATGAAGTACATTTTTTGCAGACTAAATTGTTCGAATAAATTAAACTAATACTGAAATATATTAAACTGATGTGGTAAATTTGGGATCGGAATTGGTTCCTAAATTTAACCGGTATGATTTAGAAGCCCACAAGAGGTACAATTTAGGCGACAACTCCATTTCTTAAACAAATTGTTATTTCTAGACTTTAAAGAATTGATAGCTACAAAAGAAACAAGAACATAACAGAATAAGTTGCTTAGCAATTGTGTGATGCACTTAATTTTCTGGATAGAATATTATTTCTACTATATCTTTATTCTAGATGTTCAAAAATTGCATTGAAAACTAAAAATCAATAAACTAAAATAAGAACTTAGCTTACAGTCTTACGACGCGTGTCCCAAATATCTACGCTAAAAAAAAGTTTCCTCATTTTTCCGCTTAGGCATTTTTTACCTCTGCTTCTTTAGAAATTACATGTGGCATGATTTAGGAAAGGTACGATTTAGGCAAGTTTTCTCTATAATGATCAACATTTTTGACAAATAAATATTTGGATTCTATTGGATGAATGTGTTACTTTCAACTTCAACTTTAATAACAAGATTTTTCCCAATATTATCACAAATCAGATACACCGAGTTTTCAGGAATAATTTTGATGTTCACGAATTTTTAAGAGATAGGAAAAAGTTTAAAAAATAAACTTGTTTAAAATAAACTTCCCGTTTCATTTTGTAATAATCATTTTGGTTGTATTAATGAGGGCCTAAAATAAATAATTAGTGCTAAATACAACTACACAATGCATCATAATTAATTTTTTTTAAATTTAATTTGAAATAAATAATTTTTATTTAAAAATTCAAATTTAGCCTTAAATTATTATAATTTAAGTACAAAAAACCACATGAGGATTGCTTCTAAAGCCTTTAGGTGAAGTATTCTTGATGTATACATCTTTTGCGCTGAATAGTTACTACTATTTGTAGCCTTATGTTTTTTCCAACATAATAAGCTTCTTTTATATTTTTGAGGCTAGATAAATAAAGCCCTTAGCCTTTAAAAAAACCATTTTATCTTGTTTGGCAAAATATTAGTTAACTTTTAAATACTTTTGAGTATGATTTTTTTCTTTTTCACAAAATTTAATATTCTGACGAAACACGTTTGCTTTCTTGATCCAAATAACACTCATGAGTTTTACTAAACTATTCATTAATATTTAGTATGTATTTATTTTTCTGGAATAAAGTGCTTAAATATTCACTAATATATTAAAAAGCTAACTCAAATTATTAAAAAAAGGTATGCATGTAATTTTTATTTTGCTGTTGCATAATATTTTTCAACGGTAAATAAGCAACATATAATATTTTGTGAAGCATATGATTAATGTTTTTCGAATAATTAAACGATCTTACCTACGCAATTGTAATAACACAATTAAATATTTTTCAGCACCATACGTCAATTATTTTAAAAGTCAATTTTTGTTTTTATCAAGTAGACATCTTAAATTTTTTTGGAATAAAAAGAAAATTTTTTACGTAGGTCAAATATTCTAAGGTTAACTTAAATTTCTTTTAAATATACTTTTTTTATGTATTCATAGCAATGAGAAACTCCTTTCGAAATTTTTGGATCTTTATTGGTTGTTCACTTAAATTCTACTCCAGGTGACTTCAATCTTTGAGTTGATGGCCTTCAAAATTATGGCTTCTCGTGTTAACCAACAGCCGCTCGTAAATCTGCAATTCAAAAGCCTCATTTTCTTGCAATATAAGCGAATTCTTTTTTGATCATGAATATCTTTCACATCTTGAAGATGAAAATAGTCTCAGAAGGTAGAACCTTTAAATCTGGTCGATACCACTGAACAAATTACTTGAAGCAATTCTTCTCTCCGACAAAATTTGAGATCACTTAGACTCATTACCAACAAACGATCTTTGAAGGAATATTTTAGAAAGGAAAGGTTTTTCTTGAGTATTGAGAATGGCGTGAAGAAGATTAAAGTTCTATGGATAGTAAGTACAATTTTGAAAAATTTTATCCATACACGCGAAAGCAGAAAAAAATACCAAAACGATTATGACGAGAGTTTTCATTTGTAAGCAACATAGATTGATTCAGCTAATATCTCTTCGTTGTAGAATGTGAGATGAATGATAATGGTTATTTGTTATTCTAATGTTTGAATCAGTAATCTAACTTCATTACTTTGCATACGAAAAGCAATTCATACAGAAAATTTATTCATGTAGTCTTTACAAGGTTCATTTTGATACCAGTGAATTTCTTTGAAATCATATGTTTTATTTTTTGAACTTTGGTTTACCCAAACTAAAAATATATATTTAAAGTTATTAACAAACTGACAAGATTTTACTCGTGAATTTTAAGTAAACAAACAAGTAACGCACGCACATATATAATCTTTAATCTTTATTATTTATTCTACTGTACGAATTAGCAACTGTTTCAGAGGTTTTGCACAAGAAAAGTGATTTAACACAAATTGTATTCACTTAATTTTTCGAAGGTTTATTTTGATACCACTGAGTCTCTGAGACCTTCTGTTTTATTTTTGAATCTTGGTTTACCAAAACTTAAAAAAAAGAAATGTTTAAGCTTAGTACTTATAAAAAAACTGACATGGTTTTACTCTTGAATTCA